>NW_024387488.1:543393-772568 GCF_900408965.1 Simochromis diagramma
GAATGCCATCAAATGATCATAGCTTGGAAATCTATTCACGAGAGAGACATACATCGTGTCAATCATTAATAAATTACACACTGACATAAAAAATGTGAACTGTGACAAATATGCTAATGGTATGCTGTATAAAATAGTCTGATTAAGAGTATTTGGTGTGTATTTTACCTGTAGCATTAGGATATCGTTTAAATACTAAAGCATCTACATAAAACATACAATCAGCAGAGAAAAAGTAAATATCTATTTTGTTTTCATTAAGACTGGAAAAACTTTCGAAATTTAACTGATGGTGACCTTGGTATATTTTAAACAGTTAGCTTGAATAGAACTTAGGTGTACCTGGTATAGAATCGGATGTCAGTGTCGGAGCCAGCAAAACGCTGTAACCCAAATTCTCGCTGGACACCGTAACTCCTGTATTTCCTTCCTCAGAGTCTCCACGTCTTTGGACAGGTCTTCTGCAGCTGATGCAGATATGTCCAATGCAGACGGCTCAGGGACTGAGCAGTAGTCATGATCTCTTGTAAGACTTTTGCTCTTCTTGATCGTCAGGAGGAACTAGTTCAAGGCGTCGCTCCGTTCTCTCCCAAACACTACGCCGCGGTGGTTCAACTTTATAGCCATTCCACTCAAAAAGTGTTGGTACAGCACCTTTAATAAGCCTCCTTCGACCATCGAGGTTGTTGGCTCTATGAGTTGATCACTGGCAAAGTGTCTGCAGCAGACCCTGGTGTGAGAGGTGATCGTGAAATGATCCCGGCGTATGTTTACCAGCCATTGTCTTCTCAAGTCGGAATGGGTCGGAAAAGCATGAAAACTTAGTATGCCGTTAAATTTGGCTGAAGCTGAACAAAGTGGGACACAGCAATGCTCGGAGTATTTCTTCTCCTGTTTTTGAAAATGTTCTGTTTTAAATACTTTCCTTTTTATACTCATTCTGAAGCGACATTAGCATAGCTACCGATAGATAAGCAAACGTACCGGAAACGCACAAGCGGTACTATTTGGAAACGGAAATACGTCACATGCCCTAGTGCAAGTAGTCTATTACTACATCTTTTTGAGCAGATTGAACTAATGAGTGTTAATTGGTGACTTCAACAGAATTTTATTACATTTTGGGGAGCCTAATCTAACCAGACCAGTGGCTAGCTTCTCATTTACTGCAAAGATGGCAGAGTGGGCGCAGGCTATTCTCCCAGCTATATGTCAGATGGTGTTTTTAGTAATGTGAAGTTACTACTCACTGAAGAACAGTGTGAGACTGCACGCTTAGATCCTATATTATTCCAACAATCATTCACTGACTGAAAACAATTTCCATCTGAGACCTCCTCCTACACAATCAAGAGCGCAGCAGCCAAAACTGGCACACAGTTACATCTTAGGCCTCTGTTGGTTCTTATCTATATCACATATTGCCAAGCAACCACCTACTGGCCAAAATGATCCATTTGTAGCACTCATGCATTTATAACACCTTATAAAACACTTTTCTGCATTTGTGTCTATATACACAAATGCAGTCATACTACACCTATATATGTAGTATGATGTCATCACTTTACCTACCTAACAACAGACTAAAGCAAGATTTATATAATACAGCAGGACAAGTAATACCAGGGACCCACAATAATAGGATTGTAATACAATCAACCCCATATTTGTTTTCTATTTATGCATTTAGGAAATAAAATCTGTGATTTTCCCTCTTTTGAATTCTTAGTTGTTATGTATATTTGTCAGACTTAGAAGTTTCAGGTCATCATATAAATTTTAATATTTTTTATATTAAACAAAGATAATCTTGAATTAATACAAGTTCAGCAAATTCAGCAAGTTTGACAGTTACCAAGCTTGCTAGGGTGATTAATTATAATAACATTTATTCCGTGAGGGCTCTTTCACAAGTGCCTAATGTGTGTGTTTCTACCTACCTATATATAGATACACACAAATGATTATAATTAATCACTTTTTTCATTTGTTCAAGAAGCTATATCAAAAAATCCAGAAACCTTAGTAGAATAGATTTCACATATTAACATTGATCCACATAGTATTATTATTATTATTATTATTATTATTATTATTATTATTACTACTACTACTACTACTACTACTACTACTAATAATAATAATAATAATAATAATAATAATAATAATAATATTGTCTAAATAAGAAGTGCAAAGAAACTCCACTAAAAAGCCAAATCATTACATTGATAAGAAAATCTGTTCCATGTGTTTACTATGCTGCCGTCCACCTTTAACCTCTAAATACTCACTTATGTTGATAGTTAGCACTCAGACATGTGCTGGAAGTATTGTGGTATGAGTTAGTTTGTTGCTGTGTGCAGGTTGTATGGATCCTTGAGAAAGCACAGGGTGATACGAGTTTAGGTATTTTTATTTTAAGGATTGTAAATGTGGTTTGTTAGACATAATATTGAACATGTTGAGAAGATTTTCAGATTGAAAGAGTAAGACAGCTGCAGGTATTTCTCATACAATGACAATGTTTTTGATTCAGCAAAGTAAAGTCTGAAAGAGCCCTTTACAGTCAGACTGTGTGACAATAAATGACAACAACATAAGCAGACTTTAATACCTTCACAGAGATTATGAATTAAAAAAAAAAAGCCATTAACAGGAATCAAAATGACTAACCTCTTTTATTGCAACTTAGCACATATTTATGAGGAGTTATATTAAAGATTGGTGCATGCATTTAATTCCTGCAATTTTCAGGTGCACAGGAGATCTGCATGCAGGGCCACTACCTGCACGGGTCTGCGCTGCTGCTCATTATGTACTGAACAAAAGGTGATGCTGGGCAGATGAACACCCACATTTAATAATTTTTCAATTTTCATGATAAATTTTCACCTTTAAGTTGTATTGTACTGTCTACATGATTTTGAGATCTCTGGAGTGAGGCTGCAGTATTCTGAGGGTGAAGATGAATTTGATAGCTCTTCTAAACCAGGGGTAAAACAGAACATAAATCACAGGGTTTACACAAGCATTTATTAGCATGATCCAAAACAGCACAGCATAATAAGGCAAGCGTGTAGAGGTGTCCACACCTGTAAAGGAAGGATAATAATAAGGGCAGAAGCACATTACAAACACAGCTATCAAAATCCCGAGTGTCCTGGCTGCCTTCAACTCTGATTTTTTAGCAGCTGGAGCTGCTCTCACAGCCACCTGCGACTGAATGGCACGCACCTGAGAAACAGCAACCACAAACACCCTCATGTACATAACAAACATTACAGCAAAGGGGGCAACACATGACAAAAGGAGATCTACTGTGCCCGTAGTGTAGCTGATGAACACAACACACTCCCCGTGACAGGAGCTGAACCTGTCTGGCCACCCTATGTGCTCCATGAGAATGCAGCCATTGTAGAGAAGAGAGCAGGCCCAGCAGAAACAGACTGAAAGCTTCACTCTGTTCACTGTGATCTTTGAGGAATAGAGCAGAGGGTCACAGATGGCTATATAGCGATCTACAGATATGAGCACCATGCTGTCCAGAGAAAAAGAGAGGAGGCAGTAAGACAAATAAGGACTGAGAGCACACATCAGCCTCCCCAGCAGCCAACACGTCTCGATGTAGCGCAGGCCCTCGATGGGCATCACCAGCAACCCCAAAAGCAGGTCAGACACGGCCAGGGACAGGAGCAGGGCATTGGTCGGGGTGTGGAGCTGCTTGAAGTGGGAGATGGAGACGACCACAAGCAGGTTGAGCACCACAGTGAGCAGTGAGACTGAAGCCAGCAGAGTGTAGAGAAGAGTGGCCTGGGAGGTGGGTCGCAGCAGCCACCTGCAGGAGGAGTTGAGGTTAGGGAAGCAGAGGGGAGGACCCCCAGTGCCGTCCATCATAGAAAAAGGGAAGACCTGCAACTGTGCTCGAGAGTCTTCATTTATCTTCTTCAAACACCCCCCACCTTTTTTTAAACATCCTATGAATGATGAAACTTATTGTCTTAAACTTCATCACCTCTCCTTCTTCCTCTGTATAAATTCAGCTGGGATTTATTTTAGTTGAGCCTTGGAAAAAGTTTCACAACTGTAGTGTGTTGTACTCCCGAAGCCTTTCACAACTTGGACTTTGACCCATTGGGTTTATACTGATATAATAATGGTAAATGGCCTGCATTTGTATAGCACTTTTCTAGTCCTTAAGGACCCCAAAGCACTTTACACTACATTCAGTCATTCACACACTTGCGATAGCAAGCTACATTGTAGCCACAGCTGCCCTGGGGCGCACTGACAGACACAGGCGCCACCGGGCCCTCTGACCACCGCCAGTAGGCAAACATGGGGTTAGTATCTTGCCCAAGGATATTTGGCATGCAGCCAGGAGGCAGCCTGGGATCGAACCACCGACCTTCTGATTAGTGGCTGACCTGCTCTGCCACCTGAGCTACAGCCACCCCATAATAATGAAAAACACTAGAATGCTCCAAAACTGTAATTGGAGCTGTGATGTTGATTTTACACTAGCTTTGCATGATTATTGCAGAGTAGCTCTGCATAGCTGACGGTTAAAAAATACCTAATTTTTATCATGCTGGGCCATGCAGATGGGCCTGCTGGGCTTAAAGCTAGAGAATGAAATGTCTGCTCTAATGGACTTTATATAGATCTTTGATTATCTGAAACATGTAAATGTGACAAATATGCAAAAAAAAAGGGACCCAGCAAGGGGGCAAAAACTTCTTCACAGCACTGAATGTGCTGCAGATCAGGAAGGTTGGACCTCTTGACTGAGTGGAACACCCTCCTAAGAGCTAAGAGGTCAGATCAGGTGCAGTTCGGTACTCCCACTAAGAATCCTCTCTATAGAGCAAGTGTAGAAGTTCCTGAAGTCTTTCAATCCACTGATGCAGTAGAGTCTTGATGGGCTTTCTTCACCAAGAGTGAATTGTTGTCCTTTACGCTTACTTCCTATTTAACTGAGAACATCTTAATCGCAACCCCCCCCCCCCCCCTCAACAGTTGGGACAAATCATTTGGCAAATAAGAAAGCAAAGGGGACCAAACATTGAGAAAGAGACTCTCATTTCCTCCTAAAATAGCAGCAGTTCTTTCGTGAGGAATAACTTTAAATAATTCTCTGTACCACAAAGTCACAGAGGAGGGTTTATCCTTAACCCAATTAATGAGAATACATTTCCTAGCTACCAGCAATAGTTTGTCACATAATTTGCGCTGCAAGTGATTCAATGTTACTTCTTTTGAGGGTAGGCCAAGAAGAAAATACCCGGGGTCTCTTTGAATCAGATTGTTAAGAATATTACTTAGTTCTTGAAATATGAAGCTCCAAAATCTTTTGATTAATTTACATTCCCAAAAGTAATGAAAAAAGTGCCAGTTTCTTTTGACATTTACTACAAAAATGGGAAATATGAGGTGCAATCTTATGCAAGACATTAGGAGCTATATAAAGGCGATGTATGATTTTGTATTGGGTTTCTCGCAAGCGGTTGCAAGTAAAAGTGGAACTACCCATGTTAATGGCTCCTTTCCACTTCTCTTTGGTATATTGATTATTCAGATCTCTCTCCCATTTATGAATAGCGCTCAATGTGTTGCTACTGAGAGTATATAGGAGAGAATAAAAGGCTGAAATAAAATGAGTTCTGTCTTTTCGCTTAATAAGAAATGTCTCAATATCATCATATATAAATATTTCTGAAGACTGTGGAATTTTAGAATGAACAAAGTTACAAACCTGGAGAAAGCCAAAAAAGGTGGTCTCTAGGAATATTAAAATTTGACTGTAATTGCTCAAAGTTCATCAGTGTGTTGTTTTGATACAAATCGCATATTACCCTTAATCCCTTTTTGTGCCACTTATCGAACATACTGTGAGACATTCCTGGAACAAAGTCTTTGTTTCTCAGTAAAGGAGTCAAGAATGAAGTGTAATCTTCTCTACCCAACCTTTTACGCATTTCCCCCCAGACCCTTATTGATTGGGTTATTCTTAATCCCCATTTGTAATATTGTTTTTTTGTCACAGACAGCTAAGCTCCAAAGGGAATAAGGTAAAGTGGACCAAGAGTCTAGGTGAGAGTGAGAATTTAGATAAGCATGTAGCCACTCCCATAAGACATGGCTATGACATGCCCAATTATAAAAAATTTAATTTGGTAAGCCTAAGCCTCCCCTATCTATAGGCAGTAGTAAAGTTCCAATCCTTAATCTAGGTTTCTTGCCACGCCAGATAAATTTTGAAAAGGTTTTTTCTATATCACAAGAAACTTTCTGGGTGATCAGTAAAGGTAGCATTTGTAGGGGATATAATAAACGCGGGAGAACACTCATTTTGATTAAGTTCACACACATAAGAGAAAGCGGCAATTTTTGCCATGTATCGAAATCTTTTTTGATTTTTATTATAACTGGTGATAAGTTCAGTTTCCATAAATCTTTAAGAACTGGTGGAATGTTTAGCCCAAGGTATGTAAAGCTGCTGGGGGACCATTGAAAGGGATTAGAAATATCTGGCAAAGAGTTAATCTGATCACCCAGCGGCATGACTTCTGATTTCCCAAAATTAATTCTGTAACCAGAGAATGAGCTGAACTCATGTATAGTAGACATAATTAATTCTGTAACCAGAATGGTGTTGATTGTTCTGGTTTTGATAAGAACAGCAAAATATCATCAGCATACAATGCTATCTTATGATTTGTTCCACCCACTGTTATACCATGCACATCTTGGTGCTGGCGAATGGCCTCAGCTAGAGGTTCAAGTGCTAATGCAAAGAGGAGAGGGGACAGGGGACAGCCTTGCCTCGTACCTCTTTGCAGTGGAAACGCTGATGATTGTACATCATTAGTTATGACACAAGCTTCTGGAAGTTTGTAGATAGTTTTAATCCATGCAATAAAACCCTCACCTAAGCCAAATCTTTCTAACACATTAAATAAATATGTCCACTCGATTCTGTCAAATGCCTTTTCGGCATCTAAAGATATAACATAGGCTTTATAACGCTGAATTCTAGAGATGAATGCAGTGCGTTTTATTCAGAGTGAGTGACAACAATCCAACAATAATCCCCTTTGCGCTCCCGACTCCCGTGTAGTGTCCATTCCCCCGTGCTCCACGTCTCTGCTCCCTTATACTTGAGTCTGCTGCCCTCCTGTGCTCCACTTTCCTCCTGGGGAAAACAACAGAGGCAGCCATTAGTACAATCCCACGGTCGCGGCAAAGTCACACTAACTATAGCTGGAAAACTGGCGAGTAGTCACGCGTATTATCCAGCTTCAAGGAGCTCTCAGCTACACTCCTATGTAGCTCCCCTGACGAGCCTGATCAGCTGCAGGTGTGTGTATTCTCCTCCGCAGGTGTGGCCAGGCGGTGAAGCCGGTGACGGCTGAAGTGGCCCCTCGGACCCTCCAGCGGAGACAGACACGTGACCGGTATGGAGACCTCTGGCCAAGGGAATGCTGACTGTGACTGTACAGGGCACACAGCCGGCTCATGATGCTGCAGCTCGGGCTGTGCAGAGCAGACATTCTGTTCCAGCACCGGTAGTGCCCCGCAGTCCTCTGCTGGCAGACTGAGCTTCTCTGAGCATTCAGCAGAGGATGGAAGTGGCAGTGTTGCCGGCTGAGTTACAGGCCATGCTGCCATGGGCTGAGCTACAGTCTGGACAGCTATGGGCTGAGCTACAGGCTGTGCAGCTAACTGTGCTACAGGCTGGGCAGCTTACTGTGCTATAGCTACAGGCTCGGCAGCTGACTGAGCTTCAAGCTGGGCAGATGACCGAGTTACAGCTACAGGCTGTGCTGATGGAGAAACTAATAATGACACAGCAACTGCAACAATTTCCAGGAACCCAGAGCTAGCTGAGGCCTCCAGTTCAGTCACTGTGGAAGCCCTGGAGTGAGGAAATGTCTTGTGGCTGTCAGGCTTAGCTAAACAAAGCTCAGGCATCGGGCTCTCCAATACCAGGCCCTTCAACACATCAGCAGCCACGAACTCTCAAGTTCTCAAGTTCTTTAACATTAGTAAAGTCAGGAGCTTTTTCCTCCAGGCTCTTCTCCTCAGCCAGTACTTACCTGCCTTCTCTTTTCCATCTTAGCCCTCTCCACCTCTGCAAGCCTCTTCTTCTTTGCCTGTACTCTTATCCTTTCCTCCTCATCTCTTTTCTTCCTTTCTTCCTCCTGAATTTTAACAGTCACAGGGAGGGAATTTGCAAAATTAGCAGAGCCAATTTTACTCACCACAGCGTCCTGGGCTGCTGGAGTGGTTAGCAGGGTGGAGGCTGCCATAGGTGGAGCAGATGGCTGAACTTCAAATGGCTTAGCCGATGGACAGGCTACTTTAGCGTTTGCAGTCTCACAGTCTTCTGTTAACAAACAAAAAGACGGAGTGGGTGGAGAAAAATTGTCCTTATTACTCACCACAGCCGGCAGTTGGAAAGTCCGGGAATCCGGCTGCAGTGAGGAGCGCCAGCGGTGCGAGCGACGCTTCCTTGACGATGCCAGGGCCGGCGTGTCAGGCTGAGGGTCTGCCAGCTGGCCGGGCTGGAGAGCAGTCTGAGTTGGAGAGTGGAGGGTGTTAATTAAGAAGTCAGCGACGATTGGAAAGAGACGGTCCATTACCCAAGGGAAACAAGCCAGTGTTTCCCGCAGCTGCTTTTCCACTGTGCGACGCACTTTCCCCCGCCAGCTACAGGTCGCAGAGTCCGTTAATTTTATCCATCACCTCCCTCCTGAACCTCTCCGATGAGTCTGCTGGGTCCATCTGGCTGGATCGTTCTGTCACGGTTTGCCAAGGCAACCCGTGAGGAATGTGGGGATGGAGGGCCCAAACGCTGGACTCTAGAGGTGAATGCAGTGCATTTTATTCACAATGAGTGACAATAATCCAACAATAATTGCCTGTGCGCTCCCGACTCCCGTGCAGTGTCCATTCCCCTGTGCTCAACGTCCCTGCTCCCTTATACTTGAGTCTGCTGCCCTCCTGTGCTCCACTTTCCTCCTGGGGAAAACAACAGAGGCAGTAGTAGTAGACCGTAGTACAATCCCACGGTCGCAGTAAACTCAAACTAACTGTAGCTGGGAAACTGACGAGTAGTCACATGTACCATCCAGCTTTGAGAAGCTCTCAGCTACACTCCTATGTAGCTCCCCTGACGAGCCTGATCGTCAGGCGTGTGTAATTCTTTTTTTTTCTTTTTTTTTCTTTTTGCCTGTCCCATTTGGTTCTTTAGCCGTCAGAATCGTTGTCTGAAGACCAACAAGGATACCCAATGGATCTATTTTGCCAAATGGATCATCGTGGCATTGCCGTATTGGTCCATTTGATCGACCTTTGTTTTTATTATTTATTTTATTTTATTTTCAGTTGTTACAGACGGGACAGACATGAGTGAGGGATAGGAAAGGGAGAAAGAAAGAGGAAGGAAAAGGAAAAACAGAAGGGGAGAGGGACAGTGAGAAAGGGGAAAAAATAAAAATAAAAAAAATAAAATAAAATCTCCTGGATCACCTGTTGAGAGAGAAAGAATAGAAAACAAGCAAAAAAAACCCCCCAAAGCAACATACTAAACACAACTAGAGATGGCACGATACCACTTTTTTATGTCCGATACCGATACCGATATCATAAATTTGGATATCTGCCGATACCGATATGAATCCGATATAGTGTTTTTTAATCAACAAAACTGTTTTTTAAATATCTTGCTGCATTTTGTATAAGTTCATACTCAAGTTTAAAACAACAACTACACTAAAGCTATTCTGTTATACCTGTATGCAAAAAAAAATATTTCATACTTCAGCAATACTGATCAATCTAATAAACTTAAACCTACACCATCCTCCCTATTCTGGTATTTTAAAGAGTACTTAGCATAAATATTAAGCAACCTAACTAATAGGGTTCCAACTCCCAGCAACAACAAAAATAAATAAATAAAAAATAGGGAACCACCCCTCACGCTCCACCTCATGATGCTTAATCGACGTAATCAACCTTAATTTGATGCAGTGTGAAAAAAAATGCACAGAAATCAATTATTTTTCAAGAAATATTAAATAGATTCAACATCTTTCTTCAACAAAATTGCAGACTGCACAGATGGTACCTTCCCAAAGGAAAAAGTACTATAGCTTACTAGGGTATATATATATTAGACTTAATAGTTACTATATACAGTAATGGACTTCTATTCATTTTGCATCAAATTAAAACTTTGGGTGTCAGATAATTATTTATTAAAAGCTAGACATTTTAAATGAGAATAAGAAAGAAAAGTATGTCTTTGTGCCCCCTTTTCCCTGTTAATGCCCTATCGGCCCCCCTGGCTAAACTTTGCTAGATCCGCCCCTGCACAGTTACCAGCGTCAGCTACGTAGAAAAAGATCCTCGAGTAGAAAGTAATATTAATTCTAACAACAGCTTATCAAGCTTAAACGTGCTGCTGTTGTTCAACCGCTGGTTTCCTCTTTCTGGTGCAAAGTGGGCCAAAAGCAAACTAGAGACACGGACTCGCGACAGAAAAGCCGATCAGCTGATCGTTAAGCAGTTTCATGATTGAAGTAGCAGCAAGAAGAGGCAGTCGCTCCATATATCGCTTGTTAAGCTTAACGCAGGAATGCTTTACAAACATTCAGAGATGGACTTACACACTTGCTTTACTTCTCTCGGGATAACTTTGTCGGAGATGAAATGCCGGGTTGCTAGTGAAGCTCCAAATGCTATCCAGACCACCGACAGGTCCCGCATGCCACAGCCGCTCTATCACGTGATGCATACTGCTCCGACGTGCTAACGTTCTGAGGTGAGTTACGACGTGTTGCAAGTTTTGTGAGGTGCTTTCGTGATATTTAATGGATCAGATTACATTTTTTATTTTTCTCCGATATCCGATCCAGTAATTTAGGTCAGTATCGGACTGATACCGATACATAATATCGGATCGGTCCATCTCTAAACACAACACCATCGCATTAATCTAGCTAAGTGTAAACAGCAGTAAATACTAAATATTCAATGTTGTTGTGCAGCACGCAGGACAGACAGCGCACAATGTGCTTTGAAGTAGCAGCCAAGAAAGGTGTAATTTAAGTCTACGAACAGTGAACACCCGTGTGCACACCTGTGTGGATCAGCGCGCTTGTATTCAAATGGTTTCCACATGTAATGGTCTGCAAGAGGATGTAGAGAGCCATAGCCCTGTCCCCCAGGGCATGAAGCAGGTATGGAGGAGATCCAGGCCCCAGACATCCAGAGGCCCCAGAGTGCGAGAGCCCAAGGAGGACCACCGGAGGGGCATCCGTGCCACCCTCATGGGAAGGGCTGAGGATCCCCAGACGAGGCGTCACCCAGTAGCCACCGAGCAGAAGCTAGAGCGGGCTGCACCGGCGTGCCCGCTGGCTCTGCCGGCAGCCAGCTGTGCCAGAGTGAACCGAGCTGCAGGCCCAGAGGCCGGAGGCCTGAGGGCCCCCCGCACCCCGGAGGAGGCCTGACCGAGCAACAGGCGCCAGGCCCCGCCAAGTAGCCACCGGGAGTGAGCTGGTACATACCTGAGCGCCCAGCCCCGGACACCAAGAACCACCAATGCACCGACCCCTGAGGGCATCAGTCACCGGCAGGGAGTGTGGTGAAGGGAGATAGGCCTTGGAGGGCCTGGGAGTTCCCAGAGAGGTGGAGTCTAAGACCCGACCTGACATATAGACACAGACAAACAGGCACACACAGACACAAACATGCATTCCCACCCTCATGCACACTTATACAAACACTCAGCACTCACCCAACGTAAGGATTGGCGTGTGTGATTCTGCTCTGCAGGTGTGGCCAGGCTCCAGGCAGACACACCCACACATACCCACATAGATCACCCACATACACAAACATGGATCTGGGTCACCCAGAACCAGGTCCTCAGAGAAGCTCATTCTCATTCCCACCGTTTCACACTCAGCTGTGAACAGTTCCAAGGCGAGCTGGAGGCCATTACCCGATGAAGCCAACAGAACCACATCATACGCAAAAAACAGAGATGAGATCCTGAAACCACCCAAGTGGAAGCCTTCCGCCACTTGGCTATGCCCAGAAATCCTGTCCATAAAAATTCTGAACAGAATCGGTGACAAAGGGCAGCCCTGGTGAAGCCCATCACCCACCAGGAACGAGTCCGACTTATTGCTGGCTATCTGGACGATGCTCTTGCAACGGTTGTATAAGGACTGGATGGCCCGTAGCAATGGGCCAGACACCCCATACTCCTGGAGCACCCCCCACAGGATCCCCGAGGGACACGGTCGAATGCCTTCTTCAAGTCCACGACACACATGTAGACTGGTTGGGCAAACTCTCATGCACCTTCAAGTATCCTTGAGAGGATGAAGAGCTGATCCAGTGTTCCACGACCAGGACAAAAAACGCATCATTCCTCCTGTATCCAAGGTTCGACTAACGGATGGACTCTCCTCTCCAGCACCCTGGCATAGGCTTTCCCAGGGAGGCTGAGGAGTGTGATTCCCCTGTAATTGGAACACAACCTCCTGTCCCCTTTCTAAAAGATGGGAACCACCACCCCGGTCTGCCAATCCAGGGGTACTACCCCTGATCTCCATGCAACATTGTAGAGGTGTGTCAACCAAGACAGCCCTACAACATCTGGAGCCTTCAGGAACTCAGGGTGGACCTCATCCAACCCAGGGGCTCTGCCACCAAGGAGCTGTTTAACTGCCTCAGTGACACCTCTGGTGTCCACCATTTGGTTTGAGGATTACCACCACGACAGTGTAAAGCAAGTGTTCTTAACAATATTAATAAGTCTGCAGTTTGTTACAATCCACTTGGCAATTGTGTAAGTCAGTGTTTCCGAGGTAGACTTACTGAGTCCCCGATGCTCCGTGAGTGGTTTGTCGCAAGCTGGGTGACATGTTAGCCAAGGTCCTAGCAGCATCCCAGACTAACGTATGCTTTACCTCAATGTGATATTTTAAGCTGGAAGTACCTCGGTGAAAAGAAAATTCATTCTTGCACATTGTGCATAATACTTTATGTCGGTCGACTGTTCCATCTTGTTATTTTTTTAATACTCAAATTTCCCATCGAGAGGGCCAATGTGCATTTAATAATAATAATGGATTGGATTTATATAGCGCTTTACAATGCCACTATTCATTCACTCTCACACACTGGTGGAGGCAAGCTATAGTTGTAGCCACAGCTGGGGCACCCTGGGGCAGACTGACAGAAGCGAGGGTGCCATATCGCGCCATCGGCCCCTCTGGCCAACACCAGTAGGCGGTAGGGTAAAGTGTCTTGCCCAAGCACACAACGACCAGGACAGAGAGGCCGGGGATCGAACCGGCAACCTTCCGGTTACAGATGCGCTTCCCAACCCCCTGAGCCACGGTCGCCCCATTTATCATTTTCCATATTGAGTTGAGTGGATCAGCTGCCCATCACTACCAGATCAACTGCCCATTTGCGCATGTAACTGTACTTGGACAAACTGCCCGAAATGCGTTGAAAAAACATTGCAGCGATTTTGAGTCATTTTGCACTCGAGATGCGTTAATTGCGTTAAAAATTTGAATCGTGTTGACCGTGATGGCAGATTAATTTGCGTTAATTTTGACAGCACTAATTCATATGCAACAGCACATACTACATACAGTAAAACACAAACTGGGGCTTTTGTTTATTATTTAGGAATTGTATCTGTATTATCTGTTATGTAGAGAAGTCAAATTTCTTTGCTCTTGTAAAAATAAGCAGCACCTTGAGGATTTTTGTGCCTACATATGAAAAAAATAACTCAGTCACAGGTCTGGACTGATATTTGCTGAAATGGTATTTGCCTTGATTTATCCATTAAATCCAACATTTGAATTTTTTTCTCTCCCCTGATTCATACACCAAACATTGTTGTATTAAATTCTTATCTTCTCTTTCACGGGGGATAGAGTGCCTCGTATTAGTTAGGCACACAGACGGGAATTCTCTATTACTTCAGTTTAGAGTTGTCTGTATTTTTGAGCCACTGTCGAGCTGCTGAGTTTCACAGACCTGCTTCACACAGACACCAGGGAGTGGTTTCCTTTGTTGCAAATCTGCAGGTAGCAATTTGAATGTGTGATGTTGTATAAACGAACTATAGTGTCGCTTTTTTTTTCCATTTCTTGAGGGGACGGTGTATTTCACAGTTTGTTTTCACGGTTATTTAAATGAAAAGTGGCAGAGACAAAGACCACTGCAGATCAGTTATTGTTTAAAAACACAGCTGGAAGGACAAGTACATAAAAGCTCCAGTGAAATGCTGAATAACAGTGACAATAATTAATCAGCATTAGCAAAGGCAGAGGGTAAAACACACATAGTAAAGGTCCGCTGATAAGCCTGTTTAATCATGC
Source organism: Simochromis diagramma (assembly GCF_900408965.1). NCBI lineage: Eukaryota > Metazoa > Chordata > Actinopteri > Cichliformes > Cichlidae > Simochromis > Simochromis diagramma. Next base: position 557,817 of record NW_024387488.1, read on the forward strand.
ATGCATTTATCATATTGCATCACAGTAATCTAGCATTTAGTATTATTGCATATACAGCATGTGACTTCATTTATGTGATATTTTTGTACAACTTGTGGTTATATTTTGTGTAAATGTGAGTATTCTGGTAGTGACAAAATGCAGAAAAAGTCATCTTCATCAAGATGGACTTCTATAGCTTATAGTCATTTGAATGTTTTGTAGCTTAGTATTTGCATGTGTATTATTTCCCCAACAGTCTGTGTTTGATCGTGAGGTCACTGTGAAGGATCTCTGTGGAGCAGCAGAAAGGGTTTTTTTTTTAAGAAAAGACTAATGACTGGTTTGTTTCAGTGCTGCCTACAGGATCTTGACCTCTCTGGAGTGAGGCTGCAGTATTCTGAGGGTGACAATGAGTCTTATAGCTCTCCTAAACCAGAAGTAGAACAGTACATAAATCACAGGGTTGACACCTGAGTTTGTCAGCACAATCCAAAACAGCAAGGTGTAATAAGGCAAGCTCGTAGAGGTGTCGTCACCTGCAAAGGAAGGATAATAATAAGGGCAGGAGCACATTAGAAAAACAACTATCACAATCCCGAGTGTCCTGGCTGCCTTCAACTCTGATTTTTTAGCAGCTGGAGCTGCTCTCACAGCCACCTGTGACTGAATGGCACGCACCTGAGAAACAGCAACCACAAACACCCTCATGTACAGAATAAACATTACGCCACAGGGGCCGAGAAATGAGAAAAAGAGATTTACTGTTCCTGAAGTTCGGCTGATGAACACCACACACTCCCCATGACAGGAGCTGAACCTGTCTGGCCACCCTATGTGCTCCATGAGAATGCAGCCATTGTAGAGAAGAGAACAGGCCCAGCAGACACAGACTGAAAGCTTCACTCTGTTCACTGTGATCTTTGAGGAATAGAGCAGAGGGTCACAGATGGCTATATAACAATCTACAGATATGAGCACCATGCTGCCCAGAGAGACAGAGAGGAGACAGTAAGACAAATGAGGACTGAGAGCACACATCAGCCTCCCCAGCAGCCAACACATCTTGATGTAGCGCAGGCCCTCGATGGGCATCACCAGCAACCCCACCAGCAGGTCGGACACGGCCAGGGACAGGAGCAGGTCGTTGGTCGGGGTGTGGAGCTGCTGGAAGTGGGAGATGGAGACAACCACGAGCAGGTTGAGCACCACAGTGAGCAGTGAGACTGAGGCCAGCAGAGTGTAGAGAAGAATGGTCTGGGAGGTGGGTCGCAGCAGCAGCCTGCTGGAGGAGTTGAGGTTAGGGAAGCAGAGGGGAGGACCCCCAGTGCCGTCCATCGGGGAGAAAGGGAAGACCTACAACTGTGCTTGAGAGTCTTCATTTATCTTCTTCAAACACACCCCCACCATTTTTCTCTCTGTTTTTAAAAAAATCCCTAAATGATGAAACTCCTTGTCTTAAACTTCATTACCTCTCCTCCTTCCTTTGTATGAATTCAGCAGGGATTTATTTTAGTTGATCTTTGAAAAAAGTTTCAGAACTGCACTGTATTGTATAAACCTTTCACAACTTGGAATTTGACCCATTGGGTTCATACTGATATATATGAAAAAATGAAAAACATTGGAATGCTCCAAAACTGTAATTGGAGCTCTGATGTTGATTTTACAGTACCTTTGCATGATAATTCTAGAGTAGCTTTGCATAGTTCATGGTTAAAAAATACCTCATTGTATCATGCTGGGGCTTGGTGCTGCTCTTCAGCCCAAGATGTTTTAGCTCCCCTCTCTTTAGGGTCACTATGTCTTTAAAGCGACTGGTCTTCTTCTGATTGGCTGCCTCTTGCAATGTTTTAACTGCAGATGGGTCTGCTGTGCTCAAAGCTAGAGATGGACATATCTGCTCTAACAGACTTGATATAGATCTTTGATTATCTGAAACATGTAAGTGAGACAAATATGTAAAAAAAATAAGAACTCAGGAAGGGGGCAAAAACTTTTTCATGGCACTGAATGTGCTGCAGATCCGGAACGTTGGACTTGATGTTCCTCTCGGCTGAGTGGGCCACCCTCCTAGGAGCCAAGAGGTCAGATCAGGTGCAGTTCGGTACTCCCACTAAGAATCCTCTCTATAGAGCAAGTGTAGAAGTTCCTGAATTCCCTCAAACAAAAGCGGAAGTTTAAAGTCTTTCAATCCACTGATGCAGTAGTCTTGATGGGCTTTCTTCACCAGGGTGTTAACAGAGTAAGGACCATTTCATGTCCCGAGAGAAAGCAGTAGCTTTTTCCCTGGACTGTGGTGAAAAGTTTGCCATATACCAGCAGGCAAACTTGTACTAATATAGTGACTTATTCTGTTTTACAGCAGGAATTTTGAACTTAGATTTTAGTTTAATTCATTTTAGCTGCATTATGCACAAAGGAAAAGGAGTCCAGCAGGTTGTTTGGGCGTATTCATCATCATTGATGATGCACTGGCTATAGGAACAGAATAATATGAACACCGTGAAATGCATTCATATGCAACGGCACATAGGTCTGTTACAGTAAAACACAAATTGGGGCTTTTGTTTATTATTTTGGTATTGTATTTGTATTATTTGTCATGTAGAGAAGTCATTTTTTCTTTGCTCTTGTAGAAATAAGCAGCACCTTGAGCATTTTTGTGCCTACGGATAAAAAATGAGTCACAGGTCACAGATGGCTATATAGTGATCTACAGCTATGAGAGCCATGCTGCCCAACGAGACAGAGATAAGGTAGTAAGACAAATAAGGACTGAGAGCACACATCAGCCTCCCCAGCAGCTAACAAGTCTTGATCTTGTGCAGGCCTTGATGGGCATCACCAGCAGCCCCACCAGCAGGTCGGACACGGCCAGGGACAGGAGCAGGTCGTTGGTCGAGGTGTGGAGCTGCTGGAAGTGGGAGATGAGGATGACAACGAGCAGGTTGAGCACCACAGTGAGCAGTAAGATGGAGGCCAGCAGGGTGTAGGGATGAGCGCTCTCTGAGGTGGGTGCCAGGAGGAGTTGAGGTTAGGGAAGCAGAGGGGAGGACCTCCAGAGCCGCACATCGGGGAGGAGCGGTGCATGCATGTGCATCCAGTCAAAGGGAAGAGGTTCAACTATTTGCCAGCTTGCCCCTTTATCCTCTTCTAACACCACCCTGTAATTTTTTACTGGGACCCAACAAGAGTGATGTAACTCCCCTGACTGAGCATCATCATCTTCAACCTCATTTTTCTTCCCCACCGTTTTCGCTCTTGTCGTTACAGTTTTCAGCTTTTGAGTACACTTTCAAATAAACTGTACTTTACAAAGGCTTTAAAAGTTAAATTGGTTATGAGCTGTAGGTTAACAGGCCATTATAAGTACCCCAGGCAAAAATGCTCTAAAAGTTTAACAGGGACCTTCATCATTGTCTTAGAAGTTTAGTTTTAAACACCAATGGGTCATTAAAGCCCTTTAGTGTTTCACATAACCATCTGAAAACACATAGTTATGAACAGGATATAAGAAGCACTTCAAAGTACCCTTGTTATCATGCTTGCCAGGACATAAAAGCAAATATTGATATCATTGCTTCTGAAGCCACTATTACTACGTCTTTTTGAGCAGATTGAACTAATGAGTGGTAATTGGTGACTTCGACAGAATTTTATTACCCGACCAGTGGCTAGCTTCTCATTTACTGTAAAGATGGCTGAGTGGGCTCAGGCTTTTCATCCAGCTATATGTCAGATGGTGTTTTTAGTAATTTGAAGTTACTACTCACTGAAGAACAGTGTGAGACTGCACGCTTAGATCCTATATTATTCCAACAATCATGCAATGACTGAAAACAATTTCCGTCTGAGACCTCCTCCTACACAATCAAGAGCGCAGCAGCCAAAACTGGCACACAGTTACATCTTAGGCCTCTGTTGGTTCTTATCTATATCACATATTGCCAAGCAACCACCTACTGGCCAAAATGATCCATTTGTCACTCTTATGCACTTATAACACCTTTGTACTTCTATGTCTATATGCTTGTACATGTAGTATGATGTCATCACGTTACCTACTTAACAACAGACTAAAGCAACATTTACAGTTGAGGCCAAAATTATTAGCTCTCCAGGAATTATGGAACATTTTCCTAAACTTCTTCTCAATGTTTGCAGCATTGATGAAACTTGATATAATCAAACATTCACCAGTGCTATTTAGTAGCTTTTTGTACATTTTGCAGTGGAAAATACATTTTTCGGTTTGCCTTATATTAAATACAGTACAAAATGGTGTGGTTTAGCCCCATGTGAATGTTTGCTTTCAAAAAACGTTGCATCATTGCAAAGTACAAGGAGACAAATTCTGTAAGAAACATACCTGACCGTGGCCATAAGTGCAAGATTTCAAGAGCTCTGGAGAGGAAAATAGTCAGACATGCCAGCAAGGAACCCTGGACATCTGTCAAGACAATTGTTGCTGACCTGGCCTCTTCTGGAGTTGATGTTTCAAGGAACCCAGTTGTGAGGGCTCTTCATCATGGTGGGCTTCAGGTCCATCGTCCCAGAAGAACCCCTTTACTCAAATAGCAGCACATCACAGCCCGACTGAGGTTTGCTCGTGAACATTTGAAAGGTAAAGATGAGTTTTGGAAGTCTGTGTTTTGGTCTGATAAGACTAAACTGGAACTGTTTGGGCACATGGATGTTGCTTATGTTTGGCGAATAAAGGGACAGGCCTTCAACCCTAGGAACACAGTTCCCACAGTTAAACATGGTTTGGGGCTATTTTGAAGCCTCAGGCACAGGGAGACTTGTTCAGGTGGATGCCATCATGAAAAAAGAAAATTATGTTGACATTTTGAGGGGGGATATGTAAAAATCTTCTCGTAGTCTAGGCTTAGGTCATTGCTGGGTCTTCGAACAAGACAATGACCCAAAGCATACATTGAAATTAGTCCAACAGTTCCTCAAGGATACCAAAACCAAGATCCTGGAGTGGCCCGCACAGAGCCCAGACCTCACTCCTATTGAGAATTTGTGGCAAGTGCTCAAAGTGAATGTCCATGATCGGAAACCATGCAATTTAGACCAGCTAGAAAGATTTGCAATGGAGGAATGGACCAAAATCCCTCAGTAGACCTGTGCCAACCTAGTAAAGACCTACTCTCAGAGATTGTTGTTGGTTGTGGTTCAGAAAGGGTACAGTATTGTCTACTATTGGCCATAGGGATAATAATTTTGGATGTCTCATTTTTGCCCTTTCTTGTTTCAATTCGGTGTATCAATAAAATATCCTAATTAAACTTAGTGGACATTGTTATCTTGGAAACAGATACACTATAAAAACAAATACTTGTTGTTAGTGGTCATTTTTATATTGAAATCAAGAGTGTTGTCTAATTTCACAAGGGCTAATAATTTTGGCCTAAACTGTATAAAGTACAGCAGAACAAGTATTGCCAGGGACTTTAATACAACCCCATATTTATCTTCTATTTATGCATAAAAAAAATAACATCTGTGATTGGCCCTCTTTTGATTTTTTAGTTGTTTTGTGTATTTGTCAGACTTAGAAGTTTCAGATCATCATACAAATTTATATTATTTTATATTAAAAAAATTTTTTATATTAAACAAAGATAATCCAGAATTAAGTTCAGCAATTTTGGCAGCTACTAAATACACACAAATGATTATAACTAGGGCTGTCAACGTTAATGCATTAACGCGGATTAATCAGTCATCTCGATTAATGCAATTACATTTTTTAATGCAATTAATGTATCTGGAACTCAAAATCCTTGAAATGTTTCTTTCAACGCATTTTGGGCAGTTTGTCCAAAGTTTGTCCATTCTGCGCTCCAGGTTTTGGCCTGGAGCACAGAATGCATTAAAAATTTTAATCATGTTAATCGTGATGACACGTTAACGTTGACAGCCCTAATTATTACTGATCACTTTTTTTCAATTTCACTAGTCCCACTCAGGCCTGGTAACTGCCAAACTTGCTTAATCAAGAAATCACTTAAATAGAGCCTGTCTGACAAAGTGAATTAGGCTAACAGATCTCAAAAAGCAACATGGCACAATCTAAATATACTGCTGAGAAACTAAGTCATTGACATCTATAATTCTGGAAATGTTTACAAAGCCATTTCTAAAGCTTTGGGACTCTGGTGAACTACAGTGAGAGTAATTAAACAGAAATGTAGAAAACTTGGAACAGTGGTGAAGCTTCCCAGGAGTGACTGGCCCATGAAAATTACTCCAATAGTGCATAAACAACTCATCCCTGAGGCCACAAAAAAAACCCAGAACAAAATCTACAGAACCACAGGCCTCAGTTGCCTCTCAGAGTTTAGAAAGAGACTGGACAAAAATGACATCCATTAAGGAGTTCAAGGAAAAAAAACACTGCTGACAAAAAACAAACAAAAATTTTTTGATGATCCCCAGGACTTTTGGGAAAATATTCTGTAGACTGATGACACTTAGTCTCATCACTTTTTGGAGTGTTTGAGTCCCGTTGCATGTGACATAAAACTAAAATCAGATTGAGATGCTGAGGCATGACTTTAAATAGACAGTTCATGCTGGAAAACCCTGCAATGTGTTTGAGTTACAACAATTCTGCAAAGAAGAGTGGACCAAAATTCCTCCACAGCTATGTGAAAGACTCATTGCCAGTTATCACAAATGCTTGATTACAGTTATTGCTGCCCAGGTTGGCCCAAACTATTTTTAGGTTTAGAGGACAATTACTTTTCACACACGGCCATGGAGATTTGGATAACTGTCTTCCCTTAATAAATGAAACTGTCATTTAAAAACTGCATTTTTTATTTACTTGGATTATCTTTGTGTATAATTAAAATAAGTTTGATGATCTAATACTGGCTAATAAATGTTGAGAGACTGAATTTCAACAGATTTATCACAGTAGTTAGCACCATGACTGCCACTTCTGTAGAAATGGATGACATTGGATTTAAATTCAAATCCATTTCAAATTCAAATTCAAATTCAAATTTTATTTGTCACGTACACAGTCATACACAGTACGATATGTAGTGAAATGCTTGGACAACTGCTCGTGACCTAAAGAAAACAAAAAAGGAAAAGGCTATGAATAAGATAGGAAATAAATATGAAAAATTAAAAAGGGTAAATTTAACTAGGAAGGAATAAAATATAAATTAAGGTTAAAAATGAAATAACTGTACAACACAAATTAGAATGAACCTCCAGGATGATTTTGAAATGGTTTCATACAGGAATTATCCCATATCCACGTGGTGCATAGGGAAGGGGAACATTGAAAGTGATTTTACCTTTTCATGTTTCAAGGAAGACATGAAGCTGGAGGCGAGGCACAGTGAAGATGTGTAACAGGAACACTAAAACAACAAATTATGGCAACCAAACAGGTCATTATACTGGAAAGCTTGTATTCGATTCAGAGCAGTAAAATAAACTGTTGTAAATGTCAGTAGGCACACTGTAAACAGATGGCAAGTCTAGCTGCTAAGGTTTTACTGTAATCTAACAATGACATTTATTGCAGTGCTGAAAAAAAAAACACCAACTGTGCAGGATTATGGTTGGTGAGGCATTCTAAGCACGTTTTTCTCCACAGTATGATTAGAAGCGGGTATTACATGTAAAGTCTGCACAGACCATCCAAACTTTCTGACTGTTTAAACAGGCAATCATAAAAAAATGTTTACCTGTCCTTATGTGTTGTGTTGCATCATTACAGTATATTTGTTTTAACACCTCAGATTGGCCCAGTGCCTCAGTGGCAAAGAAGTGCTACCTAACAGAGTCATGATGAAACAAGGAAGCTTGCTAATGAGAGGCACCTCACTGGTATTAACCACGGAAGGCAGTTGTTTTGCTGATGGGTGAGAAGCTATAATTTGATCTCAAAGGTATTATTATTTGTGTGTATTAGTTTAATGAGTTTGCTGAATATTTTGGGGGATTAGGTGATGGAGAGGTCTGGGGGCCAAGTGAAGGTACTGTTGTAGTCTGTTACAAATTACAAACCCAATTCTGAAAAACACTCATATTTCCCTAATAGAACATAGAAAACATAAAATTTTGAATTCTGTGGCAGCAACATACTGCAAAACATTGAGATTAGGGGCGTGGGGCAACAAAAGGTTGGGAAAGTAAATATTACTAAGAGCAAACAGATGGATGAACATTTTCTAACCAGATTGATTCACAGGCAACTGATCAGTGACATGATTGGGTATAAAAGGAGCATCTTAGAGAGGCAGAATTTCTCAGACGTTGGGGTTCGTCAAGCTGCAGTAAATGTTTCTAATATGTGAAATTGTGAGGACTTTGAATAATTTATTTCCTACAGACCATAATTTAATCAAAAGATTGAGAAAATTTGGAGAAATCTCTGTGCGCAAGGGATGAAGCCAAAGATCAGTACTGTATGCTTGTGATCTTTTGGCCTTCAGGCAACAAACTAAATGATTTTGTGAACCTGGAAAAACTAACTAAAATAAAACAAAAATATTGAGTAAATATCTTTAGTTTTAGTATTTGTTAGTTTGGTAAAAACAAAGCTAAAAAACAATTTGCCTGATTTGGGATGAGTGTTTATTGAGACTGATATCTATCTCTGGGGCGATCGTGGCTCAAGAGTTGGCAGTTCGTCTTCTAATCAGAAGGTTGCCAGTTTGAGCCCCAGCTCCGACGGTCTCTGAGCGGGTGGAGGGAGGTTTGGAGTCTTCTCCCACCCCCATTCTCTGCGGCCTGCTGGAGCGGGAGGGCTAGTAGGAGGAGTTGGCCGTCCGACTGCGGTCTGGGGTGTGGGGCCTCCCTGCTGCTGCGGAGTCGGGGTGGTCTGCCTCTCCCCACCGCAGGGAAAAGGGTAACACCACCTGGGTCTGGGTGCAATTCCCCCCTCCAGGGGCAAGGGTACCTAGACCCGGTTTGTAGAGTACGCTTGGGGAGTGTGATTGTGTGTACAGCGTCTCTTTATGTCTGTCTCCACGTTGGTTGAGTGTGGAGTGAGTGCCTATGAGAGCATGAGGGTGGGAATGGATGTTTGTGTCTGTGTGTGCCTGTATGTCTGTGTCTATATGTCAGGTTGGGTATCAGACGCCACCTCTCTGGGGACACCTCAGGCCCTCCAAGGTATGGAGGCCTATCTCCACCCACCACCACTTCCCCTGCCGGTGGCGGACTCCCTCAGGTGTCGGTGTGTTGGTGGTTCTTTGTGTCTGGGGGTGGGCGTCCGGGTACACACCGGCTCACTCCTTGGCGGCCGCTTGTCGGGGCCTGGGGCCTGGGGCTCGCTCGGGCCCCTTTGGAGATGGGGTGCCCCCGGCCTCTCGGCCTGGGGCTCGGTCACTGAGGCACAGCTGGGGGCCGGCGGAGCTCACGGGCACGTCACTGCAACTCCCCCTGGCTTCTGCTCCGCGGCTGCTGGGCGAGCCCTCATCTGGGACTCTCCTCAGCTCTTACTGGAACAGTGGCGCGGCTGCCCCTCTGTTGGTCTTCCATGGTCTCTTGTGTTCTGGGGGCCTCTGGATGTCTGGAGTTTTGATCTCCTCCATACCCGCTTCACACCCTGGAGAACGGGGCTGTGGCCCCCCCACACTCCCTAGCAGATCATTACATGGAGAAACCTTTGGAATGCAAGCATGCTGATCCACACAGGTATGCACACAGGTGTACACATGGGTATTCACAGACGCGGACTAAAGCTTTCTTGGCTGCTGCCTCAAAGCACACTGTGCGCTGTCTATCTTGCGTGCGGCACAATATCGTTTATTATTTAGTAACTATTGATATCTATGACTAGCTAGTTTATTGTGATGGTGCTTTGTTTTCTCTATTATTATGTTGCTCTTTGTTGTTTGCTGTCGCCTCTGTTTGTTTGTTTTTTTGTTTGTTTGTTTTTTTCTCCATACAGGTGACCCAGGAGTTTTTTTTTTTGTTTTTTTTTTTTGTTTGTTTGTTTTCTTTCTTTCTCTCCCCCTCTTTCTCTCATTCATTCCCCCTGTCCTATTTATTAAAAAAATAAATAAATAAAAAATTAAAAAAAAAAAAATTATAAAAAAAAAAAAAAAAAAAAGACAAAGGATGAACTGAAGCTCTGCCATCACGTAATGTCGCATACTGCTGTTTCTGATGTCATTTAAAAAAAAAAAAAAAAAAAAAAAAAAAAAGAAGGTTGCCAGTTTGAGCCCCAGCTCCGACGGTCTCGGTCGTTGTGTCCTTGGGCAAGACACTTCACCTGTTGTCTAGTGGTGGTGGGCAGCTGTGGCTACAATGTGGCTTGCCATCACCAGTGGGTGGATGACTGAATGAAGTGTAAAGTGCTATACAAATACAGGCCATTTACTGAGCTGATTGAGTCAGCTGCTTTCAAAATTTTATTTTAATACCTGTACTAATTTTCCTGCTTCCTTGTCTCTGACATATGCCCTCCGTAACATAATTATAAAGACTAAAACTAACACTAAAACTAATAAAAACTGAACTAAACATAATAAAAGAATAAACTGAAATAAAAAATCAGCTCTGGAAACTAACTGGAACTAAACTGAATTGAAACCAAAAACCAAAATAAAATAATAAATACAAAAAAATGCTAATAAGAACAAACCAAAACTATAACTCTGTACAAAATTAGTTTTTTGTATAAAGGGAAGGGTGGCCATTTTAACAAAATGAAATTTTCATTTTATTAATTCATTTTATGGATTTATTTATTTGTTTAACTTTTTCAGACTAAAAGAAAACAATGATGTATTGCTGGCAAAATATTACACTGGCTTGTCAATAAATAGATGAATTTTAGTAGATTAAAAAAAAATGTAACATGCCTGTAAATAATTCCAAAATGCAAATGATCCTGTTTTGGGACTAAAAATGTTTCAAATAAGTAAAAAAAAAAACCCAATACATTGTTTTCATGTTGTTTGTTGTATAAATTATTAAAACCACCTTTTGTTTTATGTTTATTTTGGTTAGGAGTGACGTCACCGTGACGTTGTTGTATATAGGGCTTTGGCGCGTGATGTCATGGAGGGAGGGGGGCACGCCCCCTCCCGCCATGACAGTAGGCCAGACAAAGCACATGGAAGCGTCAGCTATGGTTCGTATGTACTGTGTTGTCGGTTGCAACGGTAGATCACACGATAGGGAAAGGAAAGAAGCTGGAAAATGGGATCTCTTTTCATTGTTTCCCCTCCTGGAGGCAACGGGAGGGATCTCATGTATCCGATAATACTAAACAAAGACGTCAGGCTTGGATTGCAGCGGTCAGACGAGTGGATATCAAGTTCTCTGCCAGCCCCAAACGAGAGCAATTGCCCACCTGAGAATTCATGTTGAGCGAGTAATAGGTAGTTTGCGTAACAAGTTCAAAATGCTACACACTACAATGCCAATCCGTTTACTCACATCATGTGAGGGTGAAGACACAACACTGCTTGATAAGATTGCTAAGGTGTGCTGTGTTTTGGTGAATATGTGCCCCAGTGTGGTTGTCAAACCAGGGCCAAATGAAATTTGCTCTTTGCTCGTGTTGCATGTACAGTTCATTGTAAATAATTGTACTTTCTGTAAAGTGGTTTCAATAAAACAGAAAAAAGTATGTTTATTTTTTTATTCAAGATCTGTTCACATGTACTTAGCAAGTACATACACATGAAATGCAAACTATTTACATGGCAACGCACAGCTGGCATCAATCGTGAACCGTTCATCTAGAGCAAATTTTGGGGCAGGTGTTGAGGAGAAGTCAATGTTATGTGCAACCTCTGGCTGTATCTTGGTCATATGGTCAACGTACTCACAACGTGGAGGCTTAAAAACGGCCAAATCTTGCACCCAACCGTTTGTGAATCAGATGTGCGCCTCCAGGGATTTATAATTACGAAAATGATTTCCCCTATGCGCTGACTCCACAGGCAAGGTACGCGAAGATATCGGGATAGGACAACGGCGGTAGGCTGTCTGGGTTTCCACTCCACTGCCTTATTTCATACAGGTCCACATTACCGATGCACGCTATTTTTTCCAAGTACCGTCTCTTGGCTTCTGGGCGCAATCAGTCGCGATACAGCCCTTTTGCGCTGATTTTAAGCATGGTTCTGGCAGTCCCGCTTCCAACACCGTGGCCCTTTCTCAATATGCGTACTTGTGCGTACTTGCGTTCTCGTGTACTCGTGATACGTCATCAGTCGGAGACCAAGTACTGTTCCAATTCAAAGTACGCATCAAGCCGAGAACGCGAAAAAGTCCCGGATGTGTTCTCGCTCCGCCCATTTTATCGAGCATGCATCGGTGGTGACTGTCACTACCCGATCCGTACCGGAAACCCGATCGGTACCCCGCATGCGCGAAAGGTGTCTACTTCCGGTCGAAGCATTTTACGATAGTTACAGGTCAGAGTATCTGTTAAGATTTTAAGAATAACAAGTATCTCTTAAAATGTTTCCGATAATGAAACATTTAATATAATGTAGACAAAAACAAAAAAATTAAAAGATAGTGACAGATCGGGACTCCCGATCCTTACTGCGCATGTACAAAGTCGGACCGTACAAATCGGGTCTACCCGATCCGTACCGCGCATGTGCAGGGGTTTTCTTCTTCTTCTGTTCGTTTAATGGCAGTGTACGCCCCAGTGTACGAGGACACCGCCACCTGCTGACTGAGCGAATGAACCCATTCATTCTGAATTAGCGTCATTACAAACGTGTGTTAAATTTGATTTAGTTATAATCGAGTGTGTTTATGCTTGTCTGTGTGGAGAGGATTGTTGGAAAAGTGATGATAATGTCCGCTATCACTGTCAATTGCCAGTAAACACTTCATCTGGCTGCTGAATCTTCACTTGACATATTATAAAGTCTGTATTATTAACTCTGTCATTAGGCACCATTCTTCTTATTTTACGGCGCTGTTGTTCAATCGGGGAACGCTCTCTGTTGAGGAGAAAAGCAAAAATTTGTTGCGGATACGGATTATCCATTGTTTAAATGTCCCGGTAGTCGAAAAGGAGGCAGAATTGCTGAGAAATGCTAGGAGCTAACTGGGCGCTAACCGTGGGTGTCACTACCCGATCCGTACCGGAAACCCGATCGGTACCCTGCATGCGCGAAAGGTGTCTACTTCCGGTCGAACCGTTTTACGATAGTTACGGGTCAGAGTATCTGTTAAGATGTTAAGAATAACAAGTATCTCTTAAAATGTTTCCGATAATGAAACATTTAATATAATGTAGACAAAAACAAAAAAGTAAAAAGATAGTGACAGATCAGGACTCCCGATCCTTACTGCGCATGTGCAAAGTCGGACCGTACAAATCGGGTCTACCCGATCCGTACCGCGCATGTGCAGGGGTTTTCTTCTTCTTCTGTTCGTTTAATGGCAGTTTACTCCCCAGTGTACGAGGATACCGCCACCTGCTGACTGAGCTAGTGAACCCTATTGTAAACTGAATTAGCGTCATCACAAACGTGTGTTAAATTTGATTTAGTGATAATCGAGTGTGTTTATGCTTGTCTGTGTGGAGAGGATTGTTGGAATAGTGATGATGATGTCCGCTATCACTGTCAATTGTCAGTAAACACTTCATCTGGCTGATGAATCTTCACGTGACATATTACAAAGTCAGTATTATTAACTCTGTCATTAGGCACCATTCTTCTTATTTGACGGTGCTGTTGTTCAATCGGGGAACGCTCTCTGTTGAGGAGAAAAGCAAAAATTTGTTGCGGATATGGATTATCCATTGTTTAAATGTCCCGGTAGTCAAAAAGGAGGCAGAGCTGTTGAGAAATGCTAGGAGCTAAATGGGTGCTAACCGTGTCATTCAAATATATTGAATGTCGCAATGTTGGCAAAGAGAGGAAGTGACGTAAGATTTGCGCATGCGGGGTACCGATCGGGTTTCCGGTACGGATCGGGTAGTGACAGTGGCTGTATCCCAATTCAGGGTCTGCAGCCTTAAAGTACGCAGCCTCAACAGTCCTCAAGGGCCGCTGACTCAAAGACCACTAAGGCCGGAAGTGCGAGGCTTGTGAAATGGGACGGTCTAGCCTCCGTTGTGCTGCCCAGGTTGCCTAGCAACCATGATACTAACAGCTGGAAACGTTTCATACAGCTTTGTTTGAAAGAAATGAAGGAGAAAATCTTTTGTTCATTTGTTTGTTTGTTTCTACATGAGCTTTGATCATTCTCTGTAAGATGAAGGTCAGCTATTGAACGGCGTATATTTTAAAGTAAAGGCTTTAAAACCAAGTTAGTACAAACGTCACTAATGTCACATAACTTTGCCGACATGTGGCCAACAGTAATGTTTTAATGTTCTTCGTTATTAAGCATTTGCACATAAATAAGTGACATAATATTCAGTACTTACTTAAAGTTTACTCTTCGGGAGCCCCTCATCCGCCGTTTTTTTTCGGTAAAATTATCCACACCCACCGCCGCGCTATGCATTCTGGGATATGTTGGGCCACGAAGTCTACACCGCCACGTCCTTAAAATTCAGGGAAATGAAGGACACATTTGAGGGCCGCATTTCGAGCAGCCTTCGAATTGGGACAGCCTTCATCGCGTCGCTGTGACGTAATCGGCCTTAAAATGCGGCCTTTAAGGCTGCAGACCCTGAATTGGGATACAGCCAGTGACTTGTGTGGACTTGGTACAGCTAAACATCCCAGAATGCATTTCGTCCAAAACTCAAACGCGGCAATGGCGGACGAGCGGGGCTAAAAACGTTTAAATATTACTCTTTCTGGGACACAAAATAAACTTTTAAGTTATTTTCAAGCGAGAATGTAGCTGTGTAAACTTCAAATATTGGCTCGATTTATCAAGATATCATATGTTTCCAAACGCGCTCCGACGTTTTCGGAGACGTCTGTGACCCACCAGCTCCATAGCAGACAACGAGGTCGAGGATCATTAGAGCCGGCGAGAACACATCGCCGGCTCTCCCGGCACATCGTTTTCAACCCCTCCCCCCGCGGTCTTTTCGCTACTCAGGTTAAACAAACCCCAAACCCCAGTAGCTGTCTATTGTATTGAGTGTCCACTAAAATAAAAATAAAAGCGTTCTAACATCTCACCTGCTTGTTTTTATTAAGGTATGTACACGTATGTACATGTACACTATTTTTATTAATAGAGATTTCACTACTGAGGTTAAACATGATATATAAGTCACTTAGATCACTTCTAAATGTTAATGTTTGGTTTATTTCAGTGTTTTATTTGTTCCTGAGTAAACCGGCTTGGCTGTGATTAAAGTTAAGCTTCATAACATATTACTCACAGTTAAATTAAGAGGGGACGGCAGTAAAAACTCCGGACCTGTGACATCATCAAGTACGCCGGTGTTCCAATTGTACATGTCCGTGCTCGCGTTCTCGGCAAGTCCGTGCTCCCGTGCGGTCTCGCCAAGTCCGGTCTCGCCGAGAACGTGAGTACGTACTCGCGTACTTTTTTTTTTTTTTTTTAATTTGCACAGAAATGTACAACAATTATGGCAATCTCTACAAACATTCTATTTTCCCAACATGAAATAGTATCAGAACAGGCTGAATTCCAACATATAGAAGATAGATAATGAACAAGAAGTACAAACAACAACAAATAAATAAAAACAAACCCCAAACAGAATCAAAGCAAACAAACAAACAAACAAACAACAACAACAAAAAAAACGTTATACCTTAGGGGTTTTCTAGCAGATCTAGTTCAATAATCATATGATTTAGAACCAGAGCTTGTTTTTTTTGTCCATAAATTTAACAGATGAGAGGAAGAGGCAGAGTTCTTTGTGAAAAGTAAAAAAGGACGGCTTTGTTTTCAGAAAACGACATTTGTGAATGAAGAATTCGCCCATAATAATTATTACATTTAGAACATTTTCAAGCTTCTTTTCTTTTCTTAGAGAACCCAAGATAATATCATTTTTAGAAAATTCAAGTAAGTTTGGAATCTTTGGAAAGAGCCAGTAGTGCACATCGTTCCACAGGGCTTTACAGAATATACAATTATGAAATAAATGTTCTGTTGATTCAATATCCCCATCACAAAAAAAGCAAGAATTATTATCAATAGCAAAGCGACGTCTGAGAAATTCTTTGGAAGGGTACATACCAGAAAGGATTTTGTAGTGGACCTCCTTAGCTTTGGGAGGAATGGGAAGTTTTAGGTAATTTTTTCTGATCTCTTACTTTTGATCACTAGAGAACAGATGTGAGATGGAATTTGGATTGGATCTATAAGGGAAAAAAACATTAGTAAATAATTCCCTAATTTGGGAGTTTTTTAGACTGTTAGCTGTAATGTTATGCCCATTTACCAAGAGTTCAGGGAGGTCAGGGGAACTATAGTCAGGGTTTTGAAAAAGATTATATGCCGTACTTAGAATGTTTTGAGGGATAGCCTTAGTAATTTTTTGAAATTCTTTGTTATTTATTTGCAGATTATAATTGGTGGTGAAATCTTCTAATAAAATTTTACCTCTATCATTTAACAAATGCATCACATTCGCGCATTGAGAAAGGGCCAGTGTGTTTGTTTTGATTTGTTGCCTTCTGACATGGCGCCGCGATCCCACAATACACTGCGGCGTGACGTCAACTCCAAAGCCCTATAAGGAAGTACAGCGAGAACGTCTCCGGGGCTGAGCTACCTTTATTTTTAGCATGAGTTTAGGCATATTGTCATCAAACATTAAACAGTGGCTCTGCCGAGCTTGATTCCTTAGTGTGGGCCAGCAGATGGAGGAGTGGATATTTAGTGAGCTGTAGAGTGAGCATGAGTACGGACTACCCCACGCCGCTTTATTCCCACGCTGGACGAGGAGACTTCCGAGAGGTTTACGAGCCGGCGGAGGACTCCTTCCTCCTGATTGATGCTCTGGAGAAAGACGCAGATCGGCTACAGCGGATGAGGTTAGCCATAGATCGAGTATTATTTCCAGTAGACACACACACATTTTTATCAGAGTCTTAACTGCCTCTTCAACGTTTTCAGCCCGTGTGTATGTTTGGAGGTGGGCAGTGGCTCAGGAGTGGTGTCTGCATTCCTGGCGTCGGTGGTGGGACCTTCGGCTTTATATATGTGAGCCATTCTGGTACCTAGCAGCAATGTCCAGCCAATGGGACTTACTGATGTAGAACATAGCATCCAGTTTCATGTACGCATGCATTTATGTTTCAGTTGCACTGATGTGAATCCTGCAGCAGCACAATGCACAGCAGAGACTGCTTCCTGTAACAGGGTGTCCCTGCAGCCGGTGATCACAGACCTGGTAATCTTCAGCTGCTCTTATGGTTTTCGGTTTTCACAACCTGCATATCTGAATGTTGTTCCTCCTGCAGGCTGACTCTCTTCTCCCCCAGCTGTGTGGGAAAGTGGACATACTCCTCTTTAACCCTCCCTACGTGGTTACGCCTTCAGAAGAGGTGCATCAGGGTTAATGAAGTTCAGGCATGGTGCATTAACCTCCACAGTTACTCAGTGGGTTTTCTTTTTCAGGTGGGCAGCACAGGCATTGAAGCCGCCTGGGCTGGAGGGGAGAGAGGGCGAGAGGTGACCGACAGATTTCTGCCAGCTGTGGTGCAGCTGCTGTCCGATAAAGGGCTGTTTTACCTCATCACAATTGCTGAGAATGATCCAGGTTGGTTGACTTTATTCATCGCAAATTATTCATTGTAAGGAATTGAAGCTTGAATAGTTGTTTCCCCCCCTTTCTTAACCAGAGGAGATCATCCACCTACTGAGCCAAAGTGGCTTGAAGGGAGAGTCGTGTTTGTCTACAAGAGCGAGAAATGAGAGGCTGTCCGTCCTGCGTTTCCACAGGAACCAATAAACATGACCTCCTTGGACATGTTTGTCCAGGATTAATTTCTTTTAGCCCCTGAGGTAGAATTCAACAAGAGCAAATCATGGACAACTGGACAGCTGTTGAATCTCGACAGGACGAACAGCATGGGAAAACTGCAAGGAATTGGATCAGTCAAAGGATATTTGTAATCCAAGCTGGCTACATGGAAGGACATTTAGGACTCTGGACAAAAAACAGCCACTATCAAAAATAAATGATTGAAATCCTTATAATTGACTGTTTGCATTCAACCACAGTTTTTATTATCAAGTCACCAATGATAACATTCAAAACCTCATAATCAAGCATTCAGATACTGTAACAAGAAGGCTCATCATGCTAAATCTGTTATTTATTGAGTCCAGTGCAAATCTACAAGGTATAAGTGGAATGTAGTTAATGCAGTCATTTATGTTTTTTTTCCCCAAAAGCTTTAAGTGACCCTACAGCACATGATGATGTGTACAAAAGTCAGCTGAAGACTTTAAGAAGTAAACTTTTTCTACTCATCACTCTGTGTTAGTGTCTCCATTTCTCTAAAACCAGTTTTGTGTAACGGAATTAAACTGGAATTGCTGTAAACAGCACATAATTATTATTATTATTATTTATTTATTTATTTATTATTTTTAACTTGAGTGAGATTTCCAGCTGATGCGTCCATCCTCTCCAAGGCTCACAGCGCCGCTCGCCACCAGCTCCAGAGTTGCAGGGAAGGCTCGGTGCTCGGCCTCTCTGATTCTGTCGGAGAGACTCTCCTCTGTGTCGCTACCCAGCACGGGCACCGCCTCCTGTACGATGATGGCTCCTGCGTCCACCTCCTCCTGATTGAGTACAGAAGCCACAGCAAAATGTTAAACAAACTTTCCTGCCTCCCACGACTCTGCTTCTTGGTTTTCACATCTGAACTAAACACAAGCTCCTACTTACTGCTACAAAGTGGACCGTGCAGCCGGTGACCCTCACACCAGCCTGCAGAGCCTGTTTCTGAGCGTTCACACCCTTGAACGAGGGTAGCAGAGACGGATGGATGTTCAACAGCTTACCTGTGACAACAAACGCACTGAAACTCTAAGAAAACTTAAATCTCTCTGATATTTCACAGAAGAAAAGATGCGCTTCAGGGAGCCTACCATTCCATTTCTTGACAAAGGTTCCAGTGAGGATCCTCATGAACCCAGCCAGACACACCAACTCCACCCCAAATTCTTCCAGCACGCGATCAATGGTGCCATCGAACTCTGCGCGGCTGCCATATAGTTTGTGGTCTACCACCTATTCAGAGCCAGACAGACAGGTTTTTCCCCAGAAAGTGTGCACACATGGATCAGACCACTGCTTAAGGTGTATTTATTTATTCATTTAATTCCAAACTCACATCAGTGAGCTCATCCAGACTTTTTAAATCTCCAAAACCCACTAATTTCCTTCAGGATTAATAAAGTATTCTGAAAGAAGTGGGTGTTATCATAAATGCATTTTTTCCCCCCCCAAGTTATGTGAAAAGCTACTTCTGGTTGTTACCCGGGTCTGGATGCCAGCCAGTGATGCTCTTTTCAGGCCTTGAACTCCTGGTTTGTTGGAAATCACCACCACAATCTCAGCTGAGCTGCACGGACGCTTGGCCTGCTCTATGAGGGCCTGCAGGTTTGTGCCTAGGAGAACAGAATAGTCATTTATTTTTAGACACCAGTTTAAAAAAATATGATCCTTCATATCTTGACTCTGAAGGTGCAGACATACAAGGATACAACTTCTCTTCTCCTTCGCTTTTTTGCACACTACATGTGTGACCTCTCTCCAGCCGCATACATTTAAAACAATTAGTCAGAAGGAAGACGTCCTCACCTGACACTGTACTTAAATATTTTGGAAAATAAAATGACTTTCACAAATTGCAAATACCTTGTCTAGATGATATTTTGTCACTGAAACATTGCGCCTGATAGTGGCAATGTTAGACTTAAAAACTCTTCTGTTGCTTTTATGTGACACACACAGATTTCCTAAACCACTTTTCAAATGGTACGTGCATGAACTCATTTCACCATTATTAGAAACACACCTGTGCCAGAGATGAGAACGCCTACTTTTGTCCTCTTGCGTGGTACCATGCTGTTGTCGTGACAACCCCCATTCGCCTCGACTGCCACCTCTTTGCTGGAGGCCTGTCCCGCATTGAGCAGGCTGTTTTTCAGGTTGCGGACCACCACAGGTTCGGCCCCTGCGTGAACACAAAGTTCATTTTTAGTCTCTTTGTTTCTGTCCCGCCAGCCTGTTTTTAAGCATCAGCATTTCACAGTCTCACCAGGTTCCTTGTGGGCCAGCGAACCGACAATCCAGGCCTCCTCGTGGGCTTGAAGCTGGCTCAGGACCCTCTGAGCGTCCACGGGGGCGACCACCAGCACCGCTCCCAGGCCGCAGTTGAAGGTGCGGGCCATCTCCTCTTCACTCAGACCTCCTTCCTTGTGGAGCCAGGAGAACACTGGGGGGATGCTCCACTGAGAGGCATCTGTACCGTGCATAAACCGTGTAAATAATCAATCAGGAGGTGCTGCAACTGTGCTGAATATAAAAACACTTCTGTTAAGTGTTTTTATACATTCTTATTCTTCCTCTCCACATTGTTCAGGTCGTTGTCTCTATGCTATAGTTTGCGTTTGTGCTTTCGTCTCACCTAAATCCACAGCCAGCTCCTGTGGCAGCACCCGTGGGATGTTCTCCAGGAGTCCCCCACCTGTGATGTGAGCGTAGGCTTTGACAGCACCGCAGCGCAGGATCGGCAGGAGCAGGCGGCTGTAGATCTTCGTTGGAGTCAGCAGAACCTCCCCTGGAATCAGAATTACAAACAATTGAGTTCAACTGTTAAGGGTAACCTGGAGCAAAGGCACACTTCATCTCTTTGACTCACCAACAGTCTGTCCTGACTTGCCAAAGGGAGCAGGGGAGCTGTAGCTGAGCTTTGCCTTCTCCAGGATTTTACGGACAAGACTGAAGCCGTTGCTATGAACCCCAGAGGAGGCCACTCCAATCAGCATGTGCCCCTCAGAGATATCCCCCAGTCTGGGCAGCAGAGCTCCTCGTTCCACTGCGCCGACGCAGAACCCGGCCAGGTCGTACTCTCCCGGAGGATAGACGCTCGGCATTTCAGCCGTCTCACCACCTGCAAGCAGAAGCAGATGGCATGAACTCAACATAACGTCAAGACCGGATCTACCTTACCTCATAAGCCTCAAATGGTACGTCTTGTTTCTCACCCAGCAGCGCGCAGCCGGCCGTTTCGCAGGCCTTTGCGATGCCCCTGACCACCGAGGCGGCCACGTCCACATCCAGGCTACCACAGGAGAAGTAGTCGAGGAAGAAGAGCGGCTCAGCACCCTGTGCCAGCACATCGTTTACACACATGGCCACCAGGTCCTGACCCAGAATGCCGTGCTGCCCGCATGCCTGGGTGATCTGATGATTTAAAAAAAAAAAAAAAAAAAAAAAAAATTAAAAGAAAATCCAAACACTGCTAGGTTTACAGGCTCTATTCTCCTTAAAGGACTGAAATCCCACCTTGAGCTTAGTCCCAACTCCGTCTGTTCCAGATACAAGGATCGGGTCCATAAATCCAGCCGCCTTCAGGTCAAAGAGCCCAGCGAAGCCCCCGAGCTCTGCATTACATCCTGGCAAAGACAGAAAAACAAGTGACTCATTCGTTCTAGTTTGTTGTTTAGACTACGGCTGCTTTATCTGAATAAAACAGATGTAATGAAAATCACAGCATTTAATGACTACAATTACTGAAAAGGCAGGAAAACGCGTTTTCTAATTAGAAAAAAGGTTTCCATCAGCAGAAGACGAAGAAAATAAAATGAGGTTTACAGAGTGGCATTTAAGCAATTTCCCCCCCCAATGTTGTGGGTTTGACATTCGATCACAGATACAAGCGCATAAGCTGTGTGTAAACACAATACAAACCCTTTCTTCCTTTTGTGTTCAATTTCTGCAGATAAGAACAAAATTACCAGAACGGGAAGTTGCCTTGGCCAGGGGTTTGATCATGTCCACCAGCCTGTTTCCGGCAGCAATGTCCACACCGCTGTCCTTATAGGTCAGACCTCTGTCAGAGACAACTGATCAGCACTCACTGAACTGTGACAGTCGGTAATATCGTGTTGGTCTGCAGCTGCTATCACAGTGAAGCTAATGAAAGAGGCTAAAAATCAGTCGGGAATTCCTCACTGTGAATTAGATCAGCTACATGACAACTTAATTAGCTGAAGATGAAAATTAATACCCGCGGAAAGAACAACAAGGACGCAGTTTATTATTCAAATACATGATATCCAGCAAAGGAATGAACAAAAGCACAACAGGATTTTTAGCCCCACACACACACACACACACACACACACACACACACACACACCTGTGCTGTTTCAGGTGAGCGATGGCTCGGTGACCGATGTCGCGCCTGTACACCGCGCCCGGGAAGCCAACTGCCGCCATGCCCTGATTGGCCGCCTGCAGGGCCAGCTCCAGAGACGACCTTACTGCAGTGACAGACAAGACCCGCCCGCCGCTGGAGACCACGCCTCCTTCTTTCAAGGCTGTACCGGCATGGAAAATCTGCAGCCCCATGTCCTGAATCAGGGACAACCCTGAGGAGGAGCCGAGGTGTTACACTAATAGTTCCAAGCACTATAACGTGCGCAAACACAGTATATGTCCCAAAAATCTAGATGTAGTGTTTTCAGTAAAGCACTTGCAGAAATTAATGCATTACATTAACTTGATCATTTTTTGCAATAAAATGTGCATGTTTTTGTTTTGGATTGCAGAATTATTACATCCACAGAACCACAGACTGAAACATTAACGTGAAAGAAAAAGGAACTAGAGTTTTGCACATGTACAGACTGAGAGGCTCACAGAAAAAGTGAAGCCACACTCCACCATCTTCACTCAACACAGACGAGTTTAAACAAGACTCCTGCTGAAATCGCGGATTTCCTGTACCTGTGATTTCGACTCCTTTCTTGTAGGAGCCGGGGTAACCGCCACTGGCCATGACCACAGTGACTGCAGAGCTGTCCTGGTGCCACACGGGGGCGTTGGAGGCCAGTTTGCCATTCATGGTGTTCATGATCACTTCATATAGGTCGCTCTGCAACAGCGGCAGCAGCACCTGGAGGAAAATGGCAAGAGCGGAGAGAAACGCTTAGTTTTAAAGAGAGGAGATGCAAAGGTGGACGTCTGCCTGTGAAACACACACCTGACACTCGGGGTCTCCGAAGCGGCAGTTAAACTCTAGCACCTTCGGGCCCCGCTCTGTCAGCATCAGGCCTGCGTACAGCACGCCTGAAAGACAAGGGCATAAACGATAAGTGAAAATAAATGAAGGCTGCTGCAGCAAACAGTGACTACAGATGGTACTCACCCACATAGGATGTTCCCTCCTCACGCATCCCATCCACAGTCTTCTGCAGAACAGTCTCTGTGATTTGCTGCAGCAGCTCCTGACTCACCTGTGCCACAGTGACAGAAAGCAGCTTAACCATTAAAGAGCCAGCAAAAACTAAAGTAGAGCACAAACAGGGTGGTGCAGCACGACTACAGTTAACGTTACCTGAGGGGTGGGGCAGTAGGCTCCCATGCCGCCTGTGTTTGGGCCCAGGTCACCGTCCTGCAGCCGCTTGTGATCCTGTGCAGGGGGCATCTGTGACACAGAGTGGCCGTCGCTGAAACACAGGCACTACAAAACCAGAGCATGCGGGATAAGCAGTTTGCCAATTTTGATGGAAGAAAAAAAATATACACGCACATGTATATAAAAAAATTCTTAAGTTTGTTTACGTTTTCTCAGACTTTAACTTAAACTATTGCACTCACAGATACTTCCTCTCCCTCCAGAAGCTCCTCCACCACCACCGTCTCCCCTGCAGATCCAAAGGCTCCGTCCTTGAGCGCACAGTAAACACAGCAAACTGTTGACACTGGAAGATCCAATTACCTCCCCCAAAATTCTTCAACAGCTCAATATATCAGGTAAAAAACAAAAAAAAAAACAAAAAAAACCAAAACAAAAAACCCCAACAAACTTCTGAGACTCCTCCAGCGATTATTCTACTGACTAACCAGGCGACTCGGCACTTGAGGCTGCTGTGCAGCTTTAAAGGGAAACAGTCTGAGAGAGAAGAAGAAAGGCGTTTAAAGGCTTCTGCAGTTCAATTTCT
This sequence comes from Simochromis diagramma, assembly GCF_900408965.1. Taxonomy (NCBI): domain Eukaryota; kingdom Metazoa; phylum Chordata; class Actinopteri; order Cichliformes; family Cichlidae; genus Simochromis; species Simochromis diagramma. The sequence continues at coordinate 581,898 of NW_024387488.1, forward strand.
TTTGGGAGGATACAGGGCAGAGAAGCAGCTTTGCATAAACAAGGCACACCAAAGTCTAGAAAAATGAGGAACTGCCTACAGAAATATAATCCACTGCAGAATTTGTTTAGCACACAAAATAATGGCAACAGATTACGACAGCTGTGTAGCATGTTTCTGCCATCACTTTGAAGAAAGAAAAAGAAAAAAGTAGCACGTTATAATTCACTTCACTGCAGCACTTTTGGATGCTCACAACAGGAAACACAATGCAGCAGATCAAAGCAGATGACTTTGACCTGGAAGAAACGTGTTTGAATACTCAGTGAAGCCGACCTTAACGGTGCTTTCCTGAGTAGGTCGGAATTCCAGCGTTTCCAGCTGGAATTGCAGGGGTTTTTTTTTTTGATGAGTAAATATTCTAAATTATGTTAACATTAATGAGCAGTCATCTGTGCCTGCACTGCTACACTCTACTGATGCTCAATACTAACTAGAATAGCACTTCACCCTCTCGTCCAAACCTGGTCACCACCCCAATGCCAAACTCCAGACTTAAAACTGTTAGTTTGTGAAATCCCATTTTAATGTTTACTGAGGTATTTTCTGTGTTTTATTGCAGGAATAGTTTGAAAAATTCCTCCAACATTCCTCATGCTAATAGTAAATAACTCTCAATAATATAGTAACATACTCCGTTTTGCATTCCTGTTTAAAAATTACTTCCCAATACTTCCAAAAAAGAAAAAACACCTGAAAACATGGAAACTTGTTTCTGCCACATTTCTCCTCCCCCTGTTTTTTGGCAACTGAAACTTCAACATAGCTCAAAACGGACAAAAACATGTTTTTTTTTGTCAAGTTGGTAAACTCAAACTGTGATTTTGAATTATTACATTAAAATTTAAATGAATTAACATGAAATTTTGAATTACGGGTGGCAAATTATTTTCTTTTTTTCCTTAAGTGGCAGAAAGTTTCAGCTCACAGTAGCAACGTTTAACGTTATACTTCATCAGGAAATACACGTTAGCTTTCTGTTTGAGACAGAAACACTGTTGGTGCCAAGTCAGTTTTGTTCCTTAGCCGTTTCAAAACTTTTGGCCTAACGTTAAACAGTTTTGCTAACATCACGTAAGATAATCGGCAACCATGCTAACATTTCAATCTGTGTCTCATTAACAAAATACAATGTTAACATCGTATTTAAATACAGGCTGTCACTGGGTATCGAGAATTGGTCAATTCTCCTTGTATTAATTCGGGTGTTGTGAAATCTTTATGCGTTATTGATTCTAGTGTCTATACAATCAGACAGCACAGTGTAAAATCTGCATCTGAAGACATTAAAAAGACTGAGGAGTGCGCCATAACAGCAGAGCCACAACATAAAGGTGAAATTAAGAGGAAGAGCAGAGTTGGCGCTAATTCCCACCCTTTTCATATACACAAAGCAGTTTGGTCCAAAATTCATATTAAAAATAATGATTACAGCAGCTCTAAGTAGCCCAGAAATGTGCTGGGAAATTAGCATTGAGAACATTACATACATCACTGATCTAGGAGGACTGCTCATTGGGCAGCTGTGACTGAATATTCAAAAAGGAAGCTTTTACAACACTCATTTATCTATTTTCAATTAAAAATTTTAGCCAAATACTGCTGCCCATTTCCCCCTCTTTCCCTTCCTTGCTATAACATAAGGCCAGGGATTAATGAAGAGCTGCAATATTGCTTAATAGCCTCACACCTTCATAATGTCCATCACGGCCTGACAGGCCTCGTCCTGATCTCGCGCCACGATCACTCCCTTCCCTGCAGCCAGACCGCTTGCCTTCACCACCAGAGCTGGAAAGTCGGCCCTGGAGAATCAAAGAGATGAAATAAACCTGGGTAATGTGCAACAGGAATCTTTTCTCTGCCTCCCCGCTGCCGCCACAGACGCACAGATATACACTGAACAGATGCTGATACTGAGCATAAAATGTTTTTCTTTGTGCACCATTTAACATTTGCAGTGCGCGCTGCTGTTGGGGAATGGGTTTGCGATCCGTATGGATGAAGGCTGTCAGAACATGGCAGCTGTTGTTCTGCCCAAGATGCTTTACACGACCAGAGAAACTGCTCTCATTGAGCGCAAGACATTTTTTTCCCCTTTTACCCTCCCCTTTGTCGATAAAAGTAACAAATCTGTTTATGCCGGATCGCTCCGTGCGGCTTCGCTCATCAGAAAGGCGGTCATTACATCTTAGATCATTAACTCATGAAACCATCTGAGGAAGGAAACTTCCATCTTCTTTCACGGTGTCGCTTTTTATGAGTTTCACGGCTCTAAAAACAAAACTTCGCAGCCATAAACAGTCTTTTACCGTAAACAGAAAACCCCATCTCCAATCCCAACTACTTCTTCAATTAAGCTGGACCAAGACAAGTTTTCAACAGTCCAAAACCAGAACTGTAACTTTAATGAAGTGTATGCCTCACATATCCTTCTATAGTACTGACGTGCGGATGTAGTGACAGGCCTGCTGAGGGTCGGTGAAGGACCCGTAGCGAGCTGTGGGGATGCCGTGACGTTCCATGAAGGCCTTGGAAAAGCTCTTACTGGCCTCCAGCTGAGCTGCTTTGGCTGAAGGACCAAAACATGGAACTCCTGCGGCCGTCAGGTCATCCACAATACCTGAAAGAGAAGCAACAGGTGCGTTTAATATAAAAATCATACCCATCATACAAGTTTAAACAGACGGCCGGCACTTACCTGCTGCCAACGGAACTTCAGGTCCGACCACAACCAGCCCCACATGGTGATCCTTGCAGAACTGAGCCAGGATGGTGTGGTTGCTCACTGATACCTCTGCACAGAGTGTGAGCACTTAGACATCATTCAGTCTTCAGCTGCTTGACGGTGTAATCAGCATGGCATACCGAGCATATCCCATTAGGCTAATTATGTAATTAACTCAATCAGTGCATTAATTAATACATATCTGTGCGAGCGTCCTCATCGTCACCTTAAACAGAGGTGCTGTAAAAGTTTGTGCTATATTTATTAAAGCTCTTAATGAGTAACGCTAATGAAGAAGGATATGAAACGCAAAGAAGTTCATCTGTAAGATAAGAAACTTAGAATGTTGGCAAAGTGCAAAAACGTGTCATATCGCAGCTTTAGTGTGAAATCTGTGCAGCTACCCTTGCATAAAGCAGGCAAGCCAATTCCTCCGATTTACAGGTTTGATGCTTTGCAGCTTCTGGTTTAATGTGATGTGCATAAGTCTTGAGTCATCCTTCATTTCGTTAGGAAAATGGGTAAAAGGTGCAGTGATTTACGCCACAGCAAGACCTTCGAAAATTGTCTGAACGCTTGTGTCTCAGAGGGACACCTGATCTTCACAAAGCTGCCCGTCACTCAAGTATTAATATATAAAACACTTCCCACTTACCCGAATTGCTGATTTTTCCACAGCCGGCCGTGCCCGCGTTACCCGGCGCTACCAGGACCTGCTGAACCTGTGGCGACTGGGCCAGCTTCCACGCCAGCGCGTGCTCCCGCCCGCCGCCACCAACCACCAGCACCCGCCCTGCCATGACACCTGAGCGGCAAAAGAAGAACAACACCACCACCAAAACTCATCTTCTCATCCACCTTTAATTGACAGCACTCTTGCCAATTTAATTGCATGCAAACGGTGACCTATAACTGCACAGCTGCGAGGAAGCGGTGACCTTTTCAGTCAGCCTGCTGCTCTCATATTATCTTGTATCGCCGCAGTAACAAGGATCCAATCAAGCAGAACATAAACACAAGTCAACAATTACACAGAATGGTCACCAGGCAAGGCTAAATCACCAACAAGTGGAAACACAGGCTCAATTTGCATAGAAAAATAAAACCATAACAGCCACAGTGTGGCTGGGCAGTTATTCAGCAGTCCCTCCATTTTTGGAGTATTCATCCAACGCTTTTTTTTTTTTTTTTTTTTTTTTTTTTAAAATCCCTGTCGTGGAAATTTAATTAACAAAGCTCGCAGACACTGTAGTAGCAGTAAAAACACCTTTAATTCTTCTATCGCATGCATGAGGACAGACATCAGTCAGGGGGCACTGAGAGCCGTCTCTGAAAATGAACAGTACTGGCCTCTTTTTAATACAGTCAACAGAACAAACAAAGGCCTTAAACAGCTGCTGCTTACACATTTGTTCTTCCCCAAGGAAAGAGTTTACAATCCTTTACAAGAGCAGTCTGAGGTGATAAAGTCAAAGTACTGTTACTAAGACAATATGTGACCAATACGTAAAAAAATTCTAACATATCCCTTTTACTTCAAACTATTGGGAATCTATTAGAAAGCAGGATACGGATATAAAACAGCTGAAAGGGACTACAAAGTTGTTTGTTGGCCCTTGAAATCAAACAAACTGGGGTCAGAGTTTAAACCATCCCCATGTGCGCTGACCTGAAACCCATTCCTTGAACCCTAGGAGGTTGCGCAACTGCATGGTTTGCTATAGTAAAGGCCAGTTTTTGCAGATACACTGAATCAGTGCAGTGACTTCAGGGATAAGACAACACAAAGACGTGTGTGTTGCACAGTGGTTGCGCATGCTCAACAATTAACCAAATCATCGGGTTTGATTGAAATCACTCCGCTCATGTGACTCGCTTTTAAGATGCACGAGTCCAATAAGGGTTTAAGAAAGCTTTTTTTTCTTTTTCTTGAGAACCTTCACTGACAAAGCTGTTTATACGCTGTTACACAACATGCTGCGCAAAATGATGCATTTGAAACTGGTATTACTGCACTGGCATGTGCCAGAATGTATATGAATGAATTTCACTGCTATACTCTGGGAAAACAGTGAAAAGGTGGCAGCATGTACACAGAAATCCATGCATTTAATTCTAGAATAACAAAAAAAAAAAAAAACATCCAGAGCATTTCTAATAAACTTTCTTGGATCGTCTGTGCAATGCATTCAATCCCATTCTCTTCCACTAAGAGTACATTCAGCGACATTACCGCGTTAAACTGGGTAAAGTGAGCATGTCGCGTGCCATTTTAACACTTACCTGCGCGTGTTAAGTGTATGTGTGAAGCAGGAATTAGCCGGAGCCCAGACCAGGACAGCAGTCAGATGTGTAGCCTCTGCTCCCAGCCTGCTGACTGACCGAGGGGATGCAAAGTATGTCATCACACACAACACACCACGTGGATCCAATGTAACAAATACATATTCACTATACGTTAGCAAACGCTACGAAAAGTTAGCTTAAAGTGCCACGAAGCATAACAAAGTGTATCGGCGTTTGTGTTCGCTGCTTACCTTTATGTGTTGTACAAACTAATCTGGGACACTTTGTTAGGGAATTCTACAACTTCCTCGGGGTGTAACTGGCAAGTGCATCATGGGAATTGTAGTTTGTTCGCCATCTCGTGCTAGTGTGGGAAACAGTCAATGGTGGCGACTCGAATTAGGAAAACCGGTAAAGGCAACTAACTAGATGGTGATGACAGCAACACCTGGTGTAACACCCCAGGAGAGATTGTCGGCGCAAACGTTGTAACAGTTATAAAAGGCACACAGGCTCGTTATTATCGAGCAGAGACGAGGCAGGTCAAGTTCATCAAACAAAGTTTATTGGACAAAACCACTAAAAGTGTAGAGCTGAAAAAAAGAACTTCTTAAGTAGCAGGGCTGGGAATACCGAACCGTTAATTAAGACACGTTATTTACAAACATTACTTAAAATAACAAGGTTCAGTAAAATGATCCTGTGTAGTCTGTCTACAATCCTCAGTGCAATTTAAATGGTGCGTAATACCCATTTCCCGGTGTGTATGCTCACATGCATCAGAGGGAATTCCACCACACGTGCCTAGCCCTCACAAGCGTAGTGGAGCAACCCTCCACTAAAGCAAAATAAACCCATAAATCAATATATATAAAACATAAAACAACTCAGTAAACGAGATGCAAAAGAAACAAGAACCAACAAACACAATTAACCAATACTCAGAACAATGTGCAAGTCCTGGAACTCAGTGAAGATTAAAGAGAACGACAACTGCAAGACAACAGTATCATCACTTGTATGTAAATGTACATTATTTACATGTGTCACTACTTTGCCAAGATCTGGAAGAAAACCTAAACTATTACCCTCACGAGAGGAAATTGGTTTCTGGTGCAACAGCGTCACTCCACACAGTGTAGAATGATGCTGCCAGAGCTTTACATCTGCTCCAAAATTGACACCTTCTAGCTTGACTGAAATTTGCAGCTGCCCACATGGACTAGTTATATGCTTTCTCAAGAAAAGTTTTATGGTCAGATGAGACAAAGATTGAGCTTTTCAGCCACAATGACAAGTGGTATGTTTAGAGTAGTAAAGGTGAAGCTTTCAAACCTAAAAACACTGTACCAACTGTCGAGCATAGCGATGGTAGCATCGTGCTGTGGGGCTGTTTTGCTGCCAGTTGTACATTGCACAAAGTGGATGGAATGATAAAAGGCTACTTCCAAATTCTTTAACTTCACATGCCGGTCTGCTTCCCAGGTGTTTTTGGTGACTAAAGCTTGAGTTTTACATCACTTCCACTTTTCCACTTTTGTGAGATCACCGGTCTAGTCCAATCATCTTTCTGCCGGCCTTCTTTAGGCCAATCAACCTTCACTCCGTGTACTTCAAATCTCACTGCACATCTGTCATTCTTCTTTGCAGACACCTATTTGCAACCCACCTCCTCCCCATCACCGCCTCTCACTCATCATTCAAGCCTCCATCTATTTCTACCACCAGCGTCTAGACTTCAGGGGTGTCCTGCTCTAGTCTCTTTCACAGATGGGGTTACGTTCTGCTGTGCTGGGCCATTGGAGTCTAATCGCCAAATACCTGAAATTGAATTCTGTACATCTATTAATTATGCTCAATTCCTTCTAGACCTGCTAGAAGGCTGAAATCTGGGCGTTCCAACAAGTAAATGATGTCAAATACATGAAACGTGCATTTTGAATAGAGAACGCAGACTACCATTAAGCTTCTGAAAATCTTCCCAAAGCCCTGCTTAAAATTTGTGGACAAGGGTTAAAACCTGTGTTTTGCCAAGAAGCAAACCACTTTAACTGAACTCAATTCAATACCAATTCTGCCAGAGTGGTGAAATATTTGCCCAGAATTATGTCAGAAGATTGTCGATGTCTACCAGAAGCATCTGGCTGAGGTGCAACTTGCTTAGGGACATTTAACCAAATATTAGCGGATGTATATGCATGTTGTTAGCCCGTGCAGATTAGAGAAACTTGTACAAGTTACTAAAGATGTATACTGTACAATCATTCCACCCTGGAAAAAGAACAGTTTACTTAAAAGCCCCAAATTACCATGATATTCATCCTCATGGATAGTTTATGCAAACTTCTGAACTTTACATTCAAACCATCACATAATGCTATTGGCATCCCTATAATGTTAACCTAATGCAGGCTTTTTAAAAAATATCTTTTTATCCACAAATTCTTTAATTTTGATCATAGCTTCTAAAAAACGATTCAGGAAACACTGACAAACTTTAGGAACGATCACAGCCATATCAAGCTGGGATAACAAACACAACATAATAAGTTATACAAAAAGAATCCACTTTTCATGCAAGTGTGACAGTTTTTTCCTTCTCAACTGTAGCGATTTGTAGCGCCCTGACTGCAGCGACTCCATCACTTTTAATGTGGCTTTGGAAGCAATCACAGGAGATTAACCTGCTGATAGAAGCTTCTTCACAAAAGCACATAACAGCTCTGAAATACATGCTGGAGCTGTGCCATTTATTGCTTTTTGCAAGCGATCAATAAATTCTGAAAGTCAATCTTGAAGTTAACATGGAGATGTGTAAAGTTAGCAAATAAGGGCTGAGAGCAGGGTGGGGGCTTTTAATAATGTTGTCTTTAAAACAAAGATACAAACACGTACATCTCTTAAAATGTGATTTCTAATCAATATTGCCACAGAAAAATGGACAGAAAGTCAGAGTTCACTTTGAGCTTTGATTTAAATCTGCTGATCTTAAACATTTGGATCAATACAAAGTGTTATTGATAGTATAAATAGATCTTCAAGCTTTAAGTCCATCCACATGTGGCAGTGCGGTCACAACAGAGGGAGTTCAGGAGCATCGAGGAGTTCTTGTCCCAATTCTGACTCTCTTATGGCAAACAATGTGACGCCTGAGCTGTACGCTGCAGGGATCCTGATGTGAGTCATCTTGGGCTGATTATTTTCTTCTTCTTCTTCTCCTTCCTCCTCCGTGGCCATCTGCCTCACCTGACCTGAGGAAAACAGGAAAAACAGTGTCAAATATCACATCGGGCACAAAATGTAAAGGAAATCTTCACAAGCAGCTGCTTTACCCTCGACATCCAGGGCCTTCCACCGTGGGTCGGACTGGCTCTCCGAGAGGCCCGACAGGGAGCAGTCGGGCGTCAGTCGCTGCAGCACGTCTTCTCGACGAATCAGCAACATGGATTCACTGCAGAGTCGCTGGTGCACCTCTCCCTCGCTTACTACAACGCACAATAACCAACACCAGCATGAGGAGCTGATTCCTCTTCCCTATAAGCAGCTATTTCCTTTCCCTTACTCACCTACATCTAAAGGATTGGTCATAAAGACAGCGTTGGATGTGACCCCGAATATTAGCTGGTGGTGCCAGGCGTCGGGCACCTCCTCACCCTCGGGTACAGCCAGCTGCATGTTCATGGTCGCCACGGGAACAGCGCCTTTTCGGATCCAGCGGGCGAGCCAGGGGACCAGTCTGACTCGCCTGCGAGGGTGGAGGTGGAAGAATCGGCCTGTCACCTGGCCTCCGCTGGCCTCCTGCGCTCCCTGGATGAGCTGGATGTGAGTCGCACCTGAAATAGCGGGATGAAACGGGACGCCGACATTTATCGCATCTGAATCATAACAGTTAAACAAAAAGTACGTGTCACGTCCGCTCAGAAGCTGAAATGTGGGTGTAAAAACTGTGTAGCAGAGCCGAGAAAGTCAATTACAGCCTCTCCTGCGAGAGACATCAAACTCTTTGTCTAATTCAATAGGGTACTTTTGAATTCGCCTGGTTGGCAATGCAGCCAGCTGTCACACTTGTGGGAAGCAGCACTTATGGGTACAAGACATTACAGAACGGGGCAGTTATAGTCCCTGTTAGCATCTGTGACACCCCAGATATAACTGTCTGTGGAGCTAAATTAAGATATGCACCTATACCACACTTTATGTATTAACATTTCATTACCTGAAATGTCATGGAACAGCTTGCCGAGAGTGAGAAATTTTGAGCTTGAGCCAACGGCTTACAGTGTAATACCTGCCAATTTAGGGGGAAGCTTTTAAATTGCACAAAACCACACATTTTTAGGGAATTGTAAACGCTAAAGAGACTGCATTTATGTGGCTTTTCTAGTCTTAATGGCCACTCAAAGCGCTTTAACACCAGAAGCCACGCTCGCCCGTTCAGGCAGAGGTTTATAGTCTAGATCGATTCTGTTTGAGCTGTGTAACCTTCTCGGTCCCCTGGGTTCTTGAAGCAAATGGCCAAAAGCAGCCCTTGGGATCATTTTATGCAGCCCGTGGAGCAGAAAAAGGAAAGAAAGCAGTACTGTATGCACAGGTATAGCCAAAAGACATTTTTTTAACATCTGCGGTAATTTTTATTTAGCAACATTGCTCTGTGTTGGTACCTCATCACCGCTTTCATTTGAATGTGAGATGGATATAGAGCTGCAAGACCCCCTACTGCCAGCACCAATGCCATGCAGAATAGAGCAGGCATCACTAAAAACAGATATTAAATAGTATAGTTAAAAAAAACAACATGAAAGAAAGAGCTGGGTTGCAAAGAGGCTTGCAGGGGCAGCTTAAATAGGTGCCTTTAAGCTGCTCACTTATTTGGCAAGGGGTCACCACAGCGGATGGATCCACAGATTTGACATCAGATGCCCATCCTGATGCAACCATCCCCGACTGGAACTCAGAATTCAGTAGCATGTGACCTCTTCAGGCTGGGTTTGTTTCTCCTTTTGGCAAATGTTTTCACCACTATACTGAGAGGGGCACTACAAGAGATTTTTCAATGGGATGTGAGATGTATAACGTAGGCCAACACTGAGCTCAGCCGATCTGCAATCAAGACAAATCACAGTTTAATTCCATCTCTCCAAGCTGTCCACCTGACAGCTTTTGTTCAAATTTCTTAATTGTCTATGTCGCTTCTGCAAGAACTCAGAGGACCACGTGCATTGTTATTACATCAACTTGTCAGCAGTCAGGACTGAGATTTGTTTAGTAAGGCGTAGCAAAGAAAAAAAATTCCTCTTATCTTGGAAGAAGCAAGCACAATAAAGCACAATAAGAAAATAGACCCTCATGTTTTGCATCAACTACTCGTTGCTACATTCTTATTAAAGAGGAATCAAGACTCATTAGGGTTTACACAAAAACATATTCCAGTATGGAAAGAGGGATTCTGACCAGTTTAAGTGCGCACACATCAGACACATTCAGCTAACGCTAAAGACTTCCTGTAAGATGGCACTCAGACAGTTAGAGTGCTCCCCACATCTCCACCACCCTAAGCCTCAGTATGGGCTCCTAACAGGTTGTATGCCATGTCCCTTGCTCTATTCCATGATTGCACCCCATCCACCACAGCAACACCATCAGTAAATCCACAGACGACACCACGGTGATGGGGTTCATGTCTGTGTGAGATGAATCGGCCTGCAGGGACGAGGTGGTGCAGATGACGGTGAGATGCAGAGACAACAACTTGCTTCTTTTGTGTGTGGTGCAGCTGCACAGTGGCAAAAAGGCGTCTTTAGAGAAACTCAACAACACTCGCTGTCTCAAGAAATCCCAAAAACATTTTGTCTGACTCATCACACCCAGACAATGCAGTACAATAAAATCAAGGACAATGTTACTTCCCCATAACTATTTAAGCATAGTTTTCATTTATTTTGTATATATTATTTGTATCCTCTTTAGCACTAAGTGCTGAACTTAGTTTTGCTGAACTTGTAACTTAGTAATTTTAATCATTATTTAGGGGTCTGGAAGCCATGCTAACTTGTCGCCGGGAAGGTTTAGTCTGTTACACTGGCTGGAAAAGACACTCACTTTCAAACTTTTTTTGCAGTGTTAGAGCATAGCAATATCTACGGCTGGATTAAGTGCATACAAATGCCTTTTTTTCTCCACACACTTTTGCACTTACAGGGTGCATAAAGTGTTCCAGAGGGCTGTCACTGGCCTGCAGCTTTCACTTGGAGAGCCCCGGCCCTTGAAGGTTAAACAGGAACTCCAAGAGAATCGATCTAAAGCCACCGTCGCCTGCTTGTGCTGAAATAATTCATTTACTTGTCATTTGGCTTTCTGTTTCATCAGCTTGTATATGCTTAATCAAGTTAATGACAGTCTGCTGAGCTTGGTTTCATTTTTATGGAAAGTTGAAGCATCTAAAATCTGTCCAAATCCTCACGGCAAAGGAGCATTTGCAGACCTTCAAATGTAAGCTTTTTACATGTATAGATAAAAAAGCAGTTATGGTGTGCTTATAGAATTCTCCCTCCCCTTAGGGAATCCACAGTGAAACAGGACCTACACCCTATAACTGTTGCAGTAGTCAAAAATTCATGAGAATGAAAGTTACCTGGCAATAAAAATATATATTATGCACAGACAGAGAGAATGGACTAATCCAATTGTTCTCTGTCTGAAAAAAAAAATAGTGGAAAGTTGGATATAAGAAAGAGAAATACAATTTCAACAGTACGTCTCAGTTTTTCCACGTGATAAAGAAACAGTAATGGAGGAAATGAAAGAAACCTGTCAGCACCATGGTTTGGGTTTAAACTTTGAAAAAATGAATGTGTAAAATTACAGAAAAAAATTTGATAGCTCATTGCCCAGACTCTCCTGTAGTTTCTGTTATTTCATGTGGACGCATTGCAAAAAAATAAAATAAAAGATTTCTATAGTCAACAGTGGAAAAACTGTTGTTTTTCTGTTATTTCACTGCATCTATTACTAAATTATTTTGGTGTAGTCGGAATGGGCGTGGGGTCGGTCTTTATCACAAAGAAAAGCTTATAATACATTTCATATTTTCCAAAGCCATCCAATGGGTCAGACTGGAGTCTCTGCGGGTCGATTCTGGCCCCCAGGCCTTATGTATGACCCCCCCGATTTAGACTTAATACTTAAAAGTAGCTCAATGATCAGGATATGATAGTGCACACGGCATTTTCTGCACATTTATGTGCACTTTTTGCGTAAAACGTAAAACAAGCACACCGCTCTCCGTCTCTTTAGCCACGTTTAGTGTTCTCACCAGCTTCACTGCGGGACAGCAGGTAGTCCGGCAACGGTGACTCGTTCCTCCGCAGACGGGTTTGGACGCAGCGGTCAGCTTCCTCCGGGGTCACGTCTACTCCGAGCGCCTTCAGCACGTCCACCACAGCCGTGGCCCCGCAGGCGGACGCTCCGATCTGCAGGGTCTGCATCTCCAGAGCCTCCTGGACGGACCACAGCATGGCTTCATCGGCCCCTGCCTCCTCATCATCCTCACGACCTCCCCGCACCTCCTCACACACAGCCGCCTCCATCTGAGAGCCTCGCCTGGAATTATAAGTAAAGGCACAAAGTCAAAGTAAAGCACCTGCAGCCATTAACCATGTAGCCCATGAATACGGAGGGGAGAGCTTAACGAGATCCAACACATATGTGCACCGAAATTACTCCTCATAGTCCACTCGGGTGTTTGCCAGTCATAACAACGGATTTATTTACGTTTATTTTACGTGTCCTCACCATTTCTCACGCTGTCAGACACAAACCGACAGCTGCAGCCACAACAACAGTGTGCGCATGCCCGTACTGCGCGTGTTCTGCTCCTCACCGCTTTCTTTACCAGCAGGGGAGAGGAGGAATGAGGTGACTGGCGCCCCCACTGGCCACTTTCAGGTATGACCCACGACCACTACAAGTGCGTCTCTGCAGGCTGAAGGCATTTTTACACCGAAAACAATTCAGTTTGCATATCTGTCTACAAACCGTGTTTATAAAGTAGTAGTGCTGCATTTTAATGTATTTGGAGATCTGCAACAGACTTGTATTAAATCATTTTGGCGTATCCAAACAATTGTTTTTTGTTTTTCAACTGTGCATGCTCTTTGGATTTTTTTTATTCATTTATTTATTGGTAAAGTCTAATCTGGTCTTATTGTACTTGAGTGTAACCAGATGTTTGTAGCTCGGAGTAAAGTCTCTGTATTTACATCCATGAAGGCATCGCTTATAGATTTTAATAATGATTCTCCTACCTTTCTGAAAGTGTATTTGACTTGGTTTGATGCTGTGAAGTTGTTCTGTTTAACCACTGAATAATAATTTTGTCATCATCCACTTTATTTGTCTTCTGTGCTCTTTCAGGCCTTTGTTTGTAGCTGGCCATCATTCTTTTAATAATGCACAATATTATTGATCTAGCCACTCATAAAGTTGTTGCTGTCTCTCTGACAGGTTTTTCTTTGGTTTCTTTGGTTGATCTTTGGTTTCACTGCCGAATGATGGCCTCCCTCACTTGCACCAACATCTCTTTGTACTTTACAGTGTAGAGCATGAAACAACAGGAGAGCAGGCCTCACCTGGCCATGAAACTACTTGTCAGTCAATTGTCCAATTATTTCTGGGGGTTTGTGCATAAAAATGGCAGTAATTCCTAAACACTCAGCAAAATACTTTTGTTAAACCCCTTGAATTAAAGCTGAAAGCCTGCACTTCAGTCACATCTTGATTGTTTGATTTGAAATCCACTGCGATGGCGTACAGATGCAAAACTACAAAAAATTGAAGCCTTTGTCTAACAAGTTATGGAGCTGACTGCATGACCACAAAGCCCTGGACAGTTTTCCATCAAGCCAAAAGATGTCAGTGTGGCTACATGCAACTGCAGCATGCAGAAGCGCAGCATGTGTGGTAACAGCAGATATGTACGTGGTGTCACAATGTTTGATGCTTTGTGAAAGAGCCTGAGGCGTGCAGCACGTCGCCGATGGCCGAGTCCTTCTTTTTGCCATGCACGGTTATCACAGGAGGAAGGGGGGGGGGCATCGGGGTGAAATGTACAGAGAGCAGACAATCTGAGGCATTAAAGGAAATAGTGTAACAAGGCCACTGTAATCAAGGTGGTCTTTTTCTCTTTTAATGTGCTAAATAATTTTTCTCGTTGAGCTAAATTTTGAGCCAACCTGGTTGCACGCCGCACAAATGAAAAGCATAACAGAACAGTTCAGGATAGTCAGCTCAGAATCATCCAAACAGGAAGTCCCACGGGACGTCACTGTTCTCCCAATTAAATTCTACAAACAGCCAACGCTGGCTCTGCCTCAAAAACACATGAGAAGCACATGGAAATAAAGTAAGCCAGCTCTCTGCTCAATGCCATCTGGTGGCTGGAAAAGAGAATCAGAGTTTGCAACCGAAAGTGACCTGCGCTGGAAAAAAAAGAAAAAAAACCCCAGACTTTAAGATTTGTATTTGATTAAGAAAGCCTCATTTTTATTCCCCTTGCACACCTTGCTTTGATCTCTCCTACAGTAACTTTATCTGTACCGATCCAGGATCACCCGTCAGCATGTGTAATCACGAACACCAAAATCCTTGTTGGTATTCGCCTCACCCTTACTTTCGCCAGGTTTTCTCTCAGTTGCAGCAACTGGCTGCTGGAAACACTACAAGCAAAGTGTGATTAAAACTGACGGGCTCGACGAACGTGATCCGGCTGCCAATAAGCCAGCCAGGAGATGAGGTAGATGGGATGGGATGAAAGACAGAAGCAACCTTGGCGTCACCATTTTTTTTCACTTGCAGATGTAGTAGAAGCTTAAAGGGAGTTTCCTTCTAAGCCGTCTAAGCTTTAGCTCTTCGTTATCAAGCTTGCCAACAGATATGCAGATCAATATTTTCCTGAAGTGGGCTATGAATAATATGAATACTGTGGGGGTAAAATGTGGGATGTGCTAGTCATTTTAGCAGATAATTCGGAAGCTGCGGCGACTGTACAGAATCAATAGCTTTTTCCTGTGAAAGCATTAAACAGTGTGGATATGCAGCAGCTGTAATATGATAATGCTGTGCTGCCAGCAGACTGTAATGTTGTGCAGCCGTGAATCCAAACGGGTGACCAAGTGCCATCACAGGCACATTCAGCCGAACTCCAGTATTGGGACTAATGCGGCTGTTTACACTAGTTCTCAAGTGGCTCATGCACTCTTTATCTGAATCCTGCTTTACTTGTTACATAACCGCTCCCAATGCAGAGACCATCAAAAGTAGATCCTTCATGCACTTTCAGTTGAAACCATTAAAGAGATTAAATGAGAAGGATTTAGAAACCGTGCTTCACGGGCCCAGTTTTTTATTGAAACACCGAAGCGGTTTGATTTAGCAAACAGCTGGATGGAAACGCTTTCTTTTAGAGGTCTGCCGTTTCCCTGAACTTTCCTGCCAGTGATGTCCTCTGGATGACCTTTTGGGTGCTCCACCATCCACTCACTTATTTTTGATTTTTTTATTTTATTTTCCAGATTTTTGAAGTATGAAATACATTTGTGAATATAAACAGCACCAAAGCCTGTACCTACTGACACGTCATTCATATTTAATGATGCATTTCTGTTGTTGTTGACTTTGCCTTTCATGAGTAAACTGCAAATCACTGAGGCTGGAGGATGAATAGGTAGAGTTTTTTCCTCTGTGAATACAGACCATTAATAAAGAGACACATACAAGCTGAAGATGCAGCTGTGTGCCCGTCTCATAAATAAATAGTAAATAAAATAAACGAATGCACTGATCACAAATTAACAGTGACTGCTGTGAGGCAGGCTAATGCAGATTCATGCATCTACTGAAATAGAGGTGCAGGTTAAAAAAGTAAAAATGCCACATCTTTGGCTTCACATTTGTTAAGAGTGAACCATTACAAATGATGGTGGGAAAATAAGAAATCAGGACGGAACCTTGTTAATTGCTTGTTATAATGCAAAAGTTTTCCCCAAAATGTCAGACCACAGTGCCCAACAACAAATGCTTTAAGGCAAGGACACACACAGCTCAATTTAATCTTAAAACTCACTTTTCTGTCCAAACAAAGAAGTTTAAGGGCACTTTTAGCTGAGACATCTTAATATAAAAGAAGATGTAATTTTAAAGGCAGTTCTTAGTTATTCTGTAGGATCACGAATCGCTGCTTTAATTAATAGAAAAGAAACGTATCAGTATGACTTAAATTATAAGAAATAAGATTGTAAAATTACAGAAAACGACAAAGAGAAAGCTTGTCTAAATTCAATTCAATTCAACTTTATTTATATGGCATTGTTGATGATTTCCTAACTATATGAAGAAACACACAGCCTTCATTTTCACTGCTGAGCAGATAATTGTGGTCAGACAATTACATCCACTCATCAAGAGCATGAATGTAACAGTAATTCGGGCCTTTTAATAATTTCTTTGAATTCTTTTTGCAGGGTTGAATGATTGTACAACATATGTCTTCAATGACTTAATGACTGGATTAGATTTGATTCTGCTGTATTTTATTTGCTGTCATTTTAAAAGTATATTACTCAAACAATGAAAGGAAGTTTGGCATCCAGTTCAAAGTGCAAACAATATATACATGCGTTGCTATCAGTGACCAGAGTTTAGCAGGCTGACAGCAGTGTGGAAGAAAGTGCTCTTCAGTCTGCTGGTTTGGGAGCAGAGGATCCTGCACTCCTTCCAGAGTGACGCAGAGTGAACAGTTTGTGGTTTGGATGTGAGGAGTCTTTATGATGTTGTGAGCAGTCTTCAGACTGTGATTCCAGACTATGTTGGCAAAGGAGGGGAGCTGAGTCCCAATGATGTTTTGGGCAGTTTTCTCAACTCACTGTAGAGCTGCTGTTAAACCACAGTACAATGCAGCTAATCAGGATGCTCTCAGAGGTGCATCTGTAAAAGTTCAGGAGACATTTGAGGGTTTTCTTTATCAGGCTAATTGTATTGGTGTGCCAAGTGAGGTCATCGCTGATGTGGACTCCCAGAAGCTCAAAGAGACACACTGCCACCTCACTCCCTTAGATGTTAAGTGGCACGTGTGATGTGTCACTGTATCATCGTAAGTCCACAATAAGCTCCTTGTTCTTCATGGTGTTAAGGGTAAGATTGTTAACTCCACACCAGTGAGCCAGATGTTCCACCTCCTTCCTGTAAGCCTCCTTGTTGTTCACACTGATCAACCCCACCATTGCAATGTCATTTGCAAACTTCACAGTGGTGTTTTATACACTCACAGGAATGCAGTGATAGATGAGCAGTGATAGATGAGCAGTGAGTAGACGAGTGGATTGAACATGCAGCCTTGTGGGACACCGTGGTTAGCGTCAGAGTAGAGACGATGTGGCTGTCTACTCTAACAGGCTGGAGTGTGTTGGGTGTAGTCCAGTTGCAAAGTGCTGATGCCCAGCTGTCTGAGTTTGGATGGTACAACTGTGTTGAATTCTACAGTTCATCCTGTTAAAACTAAAGCTGAATTTAAAACCCTTCTCCTCACATACAAAGTCTTAATTAATCAGACTGCATCACAGCTCGAAGATTTCATATCATCGTAATAGACCACTTTGCTCTCTAATCGCAGGCTTGCGTGGTTCCTCGAGTTTTTAAAAGTAGAATGGGAGGCAGAGGGTTTGGCTTTCAGGCCTCTTTTCTGTGGAAACCTCTCCCAGTTTGGATTCAGAAGAAAGACACCCTCTCTACCTTTAGGATTAGATACAAAACTTTCCTTGTTGATAAAGTTTAAAGGTGGATCAGGTGACCCTGAACCCTCCCTTAGGGTGTGGGGAACTTTTCATGATGCACTGAACACTTCCTCCTAGTCTTGCCACTACTGCATATCATTGAATTTTACCTTCTCTCTCTATGTAGTAGTCCATTTTTCCCACATTCACCAAGTCCTTGCATAGTAGAAATATATCCTTTGCTCCAATATTGTCGGGCATAAAGCACCTTGAGTCGATTGTTGTTGTTAATTGTTGCTATGTAAACAAAATAAAACTGAATTAAATGGGACATAGAATTGGGTTGGGGTACTTGACTAGCGTGCTTAGATGTCACAGGGTCTATAACTCTCCTCCTGGTGGCTGACACTGTAAAAGTCACTGCTGAGAATCAGTTGCTACCATTTCAATGTTGCATCTCTTTCTGATTCTCAAGACAGTTGTTGGTATGTAAACAGCTACATACATTTTCTAGTAGCTGTCTATTAAAGTGAACAGCTGGAGAGGACTTGAAATTGTTTTCTCCTCTATTACACAGTGACCACATTTGATTTTGCTGATTCAAATCCACAAAGAGCCAATGTCGGCGACAGCTCAGTGTGAGCCTCCAGGTTATGACTGCAAACGAGGTGCAGAGCTCACAGAGATGCTTTGTGCTACACCAGAAATAAAGAAACATTCAGTTCTGTAATCTTTGCCTCTTTTGTGAACACTAAATGTGCAGGAAAAATGGAAGAAACTGCAAAACTGTCAGCTGTTTACAGACCTGTGGTCGTCCCCTTGGAATAATACGTTAAACAGAGTCTATTTAAACACTATCTCTATGACCCCTTGGTACAGAGCAGCTCTGCAGGGATCTACAGGATTAACCAGCGCCTCTGAGGTAAGCTGAATCATAATAAACAGCAGCAACGCTTTGAAAATACCCATAACGGCACATTAGCATTGAAATGAGGTGGCACTTTTGTCAGTAGGTAGTTCTGGGTCACGGAGACAAACGCTGAATACTGCCGCGGGGACGACGGCACACACTCAGCTGTCCTCTCCACAGCCCAGTATGCCTACATCGCTAATGTCAATAGTGTTAACATGGCGGCTCGTTTGCAGAGGAGCACGGGATGAATTTGCTCAAAGCGCTGGAAGCCATCCATTTTTTGGAGAGAATTCACATCAACCCTGCTTCGTACTACGGGCTACATCCGTGGCACTTCTACTCATAGGCTGTAAAATTTTAAGGGTTCGCACAAAGCCATGGGGTCTATGAGATTTGCTCCTTATATTCTTCACTTCAACTGGCTGTAAAACATCTCCCGCTGTTAACTTACCTTTATATAGGCCATTATGGCAGGCGAGTGCCTGCCCTCTCCGGCATGTCCCCCTCGTCTCCTGCAGTAAAAGTTCTCTGGATTTCAATAAGGCAAGTGCATAAATAATGAGACAGGGCATTTAGTCTCCACAAAGACAGCATTCCTTGTCTTTTGTCAAACGCATAATGTGGATTTTGCACTCCAGGAAACACTTAAGTGGCAGCTCTACGGGATTGTATTCAGAGTCCAAGTCACATAAGAGCAAAATCACAGTCTACCACTAATTAAAACGATAGAGGGAAACAGAGCTGAATCGGAGACACACACGGTCCTATAACTGCCAAGCTCAACTGTCACAAACCTGTGATTTTTTTTAATGGTTTATTCAAAAGCCTGTGCTCTGGAGTGGATACTGTATAGCACAGGTTGTTCTTTCAGTGGCAAATAAAAGGTTTCCTTTCTTTTATTACTGTTCTTTTATTTAGGAGCCTATTACAGCGTGTTCAGCCACTCGGAGCAACTGGAGTGGCCATGCTGCGTGTCAGCCCCTCCTTAGTGAAATTTAATCGCTCAGGCTAAGTCATACTTTCACATATTTAGAACAGTTAAATTACATACATCCATGCACAATTAACTCAACCGGTTGTAGAGAATACTCTCGATACTTCCTGAATGATGTCGACACAGTTTAGCAATTAAACAGCAATGTAAAGCGTTTCCCGAGGAAACGGAAGGCACTTCCTGTTGTCCGTCCAAACAGCCGATGTGAAGTTTGCATGAACAGCAACGGCAACAGCTTGACAAGAGAGCGGCAACAGCTGCACCGCTCGTTCATGAATACAAATCAAACCGTGTGCCACTTTCAATTAGGCCTTTGAGGGGTACTTGTGGGAAACAATTCACAAAGGAGAAGATGTGACATGTTTCATCACTGCGTCATGTTTCACATGCGCTACATGCAGGAAAACAACGTGGAGTCATTATTTATGACTGTCTGATGCGCCTAAAAGTTGTTGTTTGGGCATTTGTGCATAGTGTTGCAAAAAAAAGAGAGAAAAAAGAAAGAAAGGGCTTTACAGCCCATTATCACATCTAACCAGGATCAGATTCAGCTTAGCCTGACAACCAGAGGAACGCACGCCTAAGCTTGATGTGCAAAAGCTGTACATCATCACCTTACTGCAAAAACAAACTGTCCTTGGCAGATAATGTTCCATAAAGTTTCTCGAGCCGGCTAATTTTCCTCTCTGCGAGACATTTGTCAGGTTTCCCTGACACCGGGACAATTTCTGCTCCTCGCTCGTACATCACAGCGCAAAAGGCTGATGAGTTCTTTTCTGAAGATGTCAGCCTAAAATAGCCGTGCTGACATTCCTAATCACACACACGACATTCACGAGGTGAGAGGAAAACTTTCCATCTGCTACTCCCCCCCCTAACTCTTAACGGACCGAATTCTCACACGCCGATGTGACTGAAAGGTGCTCTTTAGGTTCAGACACCTGCATCAAGGCAGCCTGCCATTAGCGTATGATGCGCGTTGTGGTAGCTGTCACTATAGCTGAGTGTCTCCACAACAGAATGCCATTTTCTCTTGCTTTGTTTCTCCAGACCCCCCGCTACTCGGCCCACCGTTTAGCTATCAACTTCTGACATTTGTCAGCTTCCCTCCAAAACACCCTTTTCACTACAGAGGAAGAAGTATTAAATGTTCAGGGTGGCTTCAGACAGGTTTACAGGAGGATGAAACACTTTGTGTCGTGCTTTTTTTCCTGCATTAGCTGGGAGAATCTTGTCAGTTCTGTGTGACGAATGTAGTAGATGAAGGACATTTTTCAAAAGTTGAACACCCCCCCCCCACACACACACACACACTGAGCAACTACTCAGTCCTCCATGAACTTTATCTGAAAGTACTGGAATACAAAACAAGGACAGGAATATTGATGTGAGGGAAATGAAAGGCTGCATACTGAGCTGGTTAGCTTACTGACCGATCTAGCCCATAGTATGTTTTTCCTTTCATTGACCCAAACTGTATATTGACACAATGGGAATGCTGTAGGATGGCGCTTCTATGGCGCTGCCACGGAACAAGGCCATAGAAAGTCCTTACTCCATCAGTAGGACCAATATCAGCTTCTTTTGGGCAAAAGGATGAGGAGAGCCACAGGAGAGCTAAAAAATTATCTCCAGCAGGACACTGGTCTGAATGTCTCTGACCAAGCAACCAGAAACAAACTTCATGAGGGTGGCCAGAGGGCCCGATGTCCTCTAGTGGGCCCACTGCTCACTGGCTGGCACCGTGGAGCCCAATTGGCATTTGCCATAGAATAACAGAATAAGCAGGTCTGCCACTGGTGTCCTGTGAGAAGCTGTGGAAAATGTTATTCTGCCTGTATCATTCAGCATGACTGGTTTCATGGTGGGTCAGTGATGATTTTCCACTTAGATTTTTGCGGTATCCTTACATTCAGTCCTGTGTAGGTGATCCATTTGTTCCTTACACATTATACAGCCCATATGAGTATAGCTCTCCAGCATGACTTTTTCCCCCATTGAGATCTGATATGTGTTCTAAATTCCTTTATTTTTTGCAGGAGTGTGTCATTTAAAACCTTTTCCCCCTGATTAGCATCACTGAGAAATATAGATACTTCAATATAACTTAACCAGCAATAAAATAGTTGTAAAGTATTAATATACATTCGTAAAATAGAGTACCCGTTTGTACTTTGTAACCAAATTTGCACATAGACTCAGCCTTCATTACTCAGACCCTTAAACACCACCAGGGCTGGGGCTGAAAGAATAGAAACACTATCAGATTCTCCCGTGTCTTAATCATAGAGTTGTGATATTCATAAGTCCATTAACTTACAGTCTGCATTTTTTGTTTGTTTTTGTTTTGCTGTCTTTCCTTCCTGGCTTCAAATAGCTCAGACTTTATTAATATTTTATTAATATTTAATCTTACTGACCAACGCATGTACAGTGCTCACACGTTCATGCAGTACACTGCCTTTTCTTCTCAGACACACTCACACCACTGCTTCGTCTGCAGCATCTGTGTTACATTCAGTCTATAATGTGGTTAACCTCTTCATTTTTTCCCCATTTATCTTCTTTTGTGAAATCATCTGCTCTGCTGACAGTACACTTATTCATAACTGTGATCGGTCCGATGCTGCCAGCACCACCCCAATCACCCCTTGCAAACGTGCAGCGGAAACCCCGGGTTAGCTTAGTGTGCTAATAACCAGCTTTGTGTGACCACTTATCCTGATTGCCAGTGTTAAGCCAGATAACAGAAGGATACACTGCGTATTTGAATACATTTCATAATACAGGGCCCAGGACTAGCTTCCCTGCCATCAGACTTCTAGATTAGGTAGCAGGTGTGGTTTTAGCTCAGCTGCAGGAAGTCAGGTGGGGCAGAGTAGTTCAGAGAGCCGTGCCAGGTGGATTAATTGGTGCACCAACTGTGTGTTTTCTAATCAACTTGGTGCGCTGGGGCCTGAGAACACACACACACACACACACACACACACACACACACACACACACACACACACACACACACACACACACACACACCTAAAGAAACGTCGCTATTAATGCCGCCTCATCTACTGTATGCTCAGTTGAAAACACTTGAGTTGTTATCCAAGTTGAGTGCACTCTGGTAACACTGGTCAAGCACCACTGGAGCACACAGTTTTGTGTTTGTTTGCTTGCTGTCCGGCTCAGTCTCCACCACAGGGGTAATGGGGTCTTCTGCTACACAGATGTTTTGGGTTTGGTCCACCTTTTTTTAGATGAATTACAAGCTAAGTTGTCACACAATGCTCTCTTCTGTTATCCCTACTGTGCTCCACGCCTACTTACACAAAGATGGAGGCAGCAGTGGGGAGAAAAGACAAAGGAACTAGCGTGACCATAAATGACAGCAAAATGCAGTAGAGCAGCAGTGTCAAACATAAAGCCCAGGGGCCAGAATTGGGCTGCCAAAGGCTCCAATCTGTGCAAATGTGAAGCAGAGCATACATTTTGTGCTTGCAAGTGTATTTTTACAGGTTTTGCAGCTTCTTCTACTGATAAAGCGCTATACAAATACAGGCCATTTTTACCATAAAGAGCTCCCCCCACAGCCATTTACATGTCACCAAAGTAAAAAAGTAATGCAACAATTAATAAATAAACAAACAATTAAATGACAGAAAAATCCATTTTTTTCACTATCTGCTTTAAAATGTATGCTTCTTAAAGTGGTTTCACAGCCCAAAGACAGATTTCATTTAGTACAGCAGCATTTGTTATCATATATTAAAAAAAGAGATGTATTGAATAAATTCCACTTCTTTTTTTATATTAAATTATTTTAGGCATTAACTCTTTCTCTGTATGTATCTGGAAGTACGACAGGATCTTAGCTCGGTCCACACCCTCTATTGCCTCCCCGTGTATGAGGAGAGGAGCATGTTCTGTCTTTCTGGACCTCCAGCATGACCAAATGAGTCATTGTGGATTGCAGGTGTTCAGAACGAGCTTGTTCCCTAAGCACCACTTTGTCAAGTGTTGGTATGTCCTCTCTCATCATTATCCGATACGAGAGACACCACAGTGGTATCATCCGCAAACTTCATGACTGTGTCAGAGTGAATATGGCCAGGCTGAGCACACAGCCCTTTATCTAATGTTCCATAGAAAACCGCACGCTCCTATACAACATTAAACAACTGATTTTTACAGCGTGGCTTAAACAAACTTTAAGCTTGGTTGAAAGCAGTCAATATGAATTTCCATGTCACTAGTAGCCGTTTTGAACAGCAATGACAAACAATATTGACTTGCTGATGTGCTCCTCTGTTCGGTCTCCACAAAGCAGAAAGAATATGTGTTGTTAAGGGCTCGTAAACTGTAAACAACCAGTTATATAATCAATAAATGAATATAAAACAACTGGAGATTGCTGGAGCTCCAAAGGCATGTAAATGACAGATATATTAAAGGGAATATTAAAATGCCATACAGAAGACTTCTGCATTGCAAATCCTCTCTTGTTGCCACTCACCTTTTTTTTGGTAAACACGACGAGTTGTCCTCATGTCCTCATTTTTCTCATCATGTCCTCGCCTCTGACTTCCTCGAGGAGGGCTCATTGTTCTGAAGTGATTAGACCTTAAAGGAGCAGACTCTGTATATGAGTTTATTTGTGTTTGACACAGAAAGCAGGGTGGATGAGGGAGGAGGAGCATTTGTGAGGGCCCCATCTACCGATCTAGATTCAATTTCTATGCAAATTTGACAACTCGTTGTGGAAGAAGCTGCCTTTGTCTTGCATGGGCAGGCGAGGCCGGCTTAAGGTGTCGCAACGCTCAGGAGCCGTGTGTGCACGGGCAGCGAGTGTGCTCATATTTTCCCCAACTGACAAACTTGGCGTGTGATGCATTTCAGTGCAGCAGCTAGCGACTGGAGGGCGATACTTTACGCGGTGGTGACAAACAGCTGCAGGGGGAGAATCACACCTAACTGGTGGAAGAGGCCAGCAAACTAATTGTGAGACTGTGGGGAAATGTTCCTCTCAGCCAATGGGGCAGAAACCTGAGCGCTCATATTTCTTGGCCACTATATCACCCCCCGCCCCCAAGCATCATTCACGTAACAAATATCACCATCTGCCTGTTGCGGTGTTTCTCAAAAAAGCAGCCTGGGCCCTGCGCCTTCCATCAAATGCTACAAGGGGACAGTGTGCACACTGCAGTTAGTGGTTGTTTGCCATGATGGTTAGCTGTTGTTGTTGTCCATAAAAAATAGTATAGAGCAGCTGAATGAGCACAAATGCAACAGGCGCCGTGTTTCCAGGCTGTACCAACCTTGAAAGTGGAAGAGAAAGCTGCTCCAAGATTTTGAAAAGAAAATATAAATAGACAGCAAAGAGATTTTCCCGCCTCGCATTTTCATTCACTCTCCATCCCACACACACACGCCCACTTATGCACACTTACAGAAGGGAACTTTGTGTGAGTAGAGAGAAGTGCAGTGACCCCCATTTCACTTACGTGTTCCTGGATTCGGACGCAGGGTGGGTGGGAGGAGAGCGTATGCAATATTGCCTTCAGCTCCAGTAATCCGCTGCTCTGCATTTGTTATGTGTGATTCTGGTGTGAGCAGAAACTACCTGTGTATTCTGTGGGCAAGGCTGCGTCACACCTTCAATAAAATCTTCCTTATCGCTATGCAAACATGCACTGACGAAAAGTTTTGTAGTCTTGCTATCACGGGCAAGCGAGCAGGGCCAACTCCTCGAGTTAATTATGTGCTCAGATGGTCTCGCTGACACATGGTACTGTAGATCAGTGGTACTCAAAGTCCCGCTTGGGGGCCACTTGCAGCCTATAAAAGACTTCTAAGAGGTCCTTGAACATTTTCCAGGATGAAACAAGCCCATCTTGGGCTGCTGAACCACCTCCTACGCCCATGAAGACGGCGGGATCTATAATTAATGTCTGATAACTTCATCTGCAGTTCCAGTGATTTCATTACCCTTCTGGAAGCAGTTCTCCCTAAAGAGGGTCAGTCTTCAAGTAATAATCCGTTGCATCATTATTTTAACAAATTTCTGTTTTTTGACACTTCACTGCTGATTGCACGATGAAGCTAATTCAATTAGCTCTTCTAAGTGCTCTCAAGTCATTACTTGGAAAGATTTCCTGGGAAAGTGATGAGCTGAATGTTTACAGAAAGAAATGGCAGCAATTTAAAAATGAGAAGAATGGGTAAGTGATCGGGCAGGGTTTTCTGTGGGCTTCCCCATAGAAAACTCATACAGGGGCCCCAAAGGGCACAACTGCCTGTGTGGGTGCACCCACTTGGAGTCCCTGTGGGAGAAATGTGGGTTTGGCCTGCTGACACCCCCCCACAGTCTAATGGCATTCTTCCTGGCACAATATGTACAATAAGGAAACACCTTGTTATACATAATATTATAAATGAAGTATATAAGAAGTATGAAGATGAGAGCAGGCGATTGATTCCATCCCAGAGTAAAATCAAAGTCTTACTGGATCTTGTAATACGTCAAAAGAACTACAGAGGGCAAATTTATCAGATGATATTCAAGTTACTACAACAGAATAACTTGATTTTTTTAGCTAATTGTTTCAAAGTGCCATGTATACATTTGCCTAGCAATTTAAAGACCCTGGTTTAAGCTTGGGGCTTCTGGTGTAAAGACCCGTCAAATCACCCGCCAGTTGGTGGCACTGGGCCATGCACTGTGCAACTTACATTTGACTTCAGTACTCGTGCCCAGTGGGTGGGCTTGCTGACTGTGGCCCCACATGGAGCCCCAAGTGGGCATGTTTGCTGGGTGCCTATAGTACTCATACTATAGTGACTTGTCAATGTCAAGGTAGGCCACACTGAAGAATATTTTACACAACTGTAAGTTACACATCCAATAAACTAAGACTACAAAATAGTGAATTGAGTCTCCAAGTTAATTAGGAAAGTGTTTATTGGGTTATTTAACAGCCACTGGAGTCACCTCTTAGAATTATTCCTGGTTATTATAAAGCACTTTTCAGACTCGGTGTTTATATCTCTTTTTTTCATTTCAAGTCCATGTCATAAATAAAGCCAAATATCCTGAATAAAACAGATTTAAGGCCTCAAACAGGCCTCAGCTCACTTTCAGACTGGTTGGCAACCCTGCTTAGGAAAAAGGTTCATTATCTGACGGGCTGATCAGTCTTTGCATTATGCTGCATTAAACTGATTGCTAAAGTCTCTGTCAACAAACTTACAGACTAGTCAGTAAGTTATTTGACTAGTTGGTGGGCGGTTGCAAGGAGGTATACAGAACTGCACTGAAAACCTTCTACCTGAAAACCTGAAAACTAGCAGATTGCCAAAATTGCTTGCAGTTTGCAACTACATTACAAATCAGATCGTTTTTACCCTCAAAGTTTTACTCTTTTACTCTGAAGGAAACCCATCTTCATTTTATATTTGCATTGTCCGTCAAGTGGGTTTATTGGTTCAGCAATCCTCTCGCCAGCAGGGAATACCGGTCTTGTGGCTTGTATGACTGAAACTAAACAGCCAGTTTGGAAGGACCCCAAGAACACATGCTCGAGTGAACAATGCTTTGATTGCAGAATCACTACAGCTCTGCCTCCACCAAACCAAAACAGAAAAATACATCTCAATATGTTTCATACTGTACAATCTGATTAGGCCAGAAAGTGATATGTATGAGCCATAAAATTATGGGCCTTCATTTCCGTCATGCAGATAGAAATCTAAGAGGGATGAAATGCAAATTACCGAAGCAGTAAATGCGTGCCGTGTTAGTGACACGCCTGGATGAGCGAAATTCCCCTTAATGTCATGCATTAAGAAACAAAACAAATAACCAAAGACGTACTGGAGCATAAAAATAAAGCATGAAACATACTCTGACACCCTGAATATAATTTTTTTTACACATAAACCCAGAGTTGACCATGACAAGTAGATTGGATTAACGGGCACAATTAAAGAGAGGAGGATAAGAAGTGATGACACATTCAGCAAACCGCACATAATACTGATTCAATATTCTAAATACATCAACTTTATTTTAATGCAGACATGCATTTTGAACCTTTGCACTAATTACTTCACTTCCTAAAACAGAAATTGGGATTCATTTTAAGTTTAATTATCTGTGCCCTTGTTTTTCGTACAGTTTGATGTTTACTCTACTGAGAAAACAAAACATCATCAGTCTTCATCATTGCCAAACAGAGCATACCACAAAACCTCTCTCATTGCCAAGACGATTAGAGCAGATGATGAGCAAAATCTTTTATTATTTTGGAAGACTTCTCTTTGATGTGGCTTTAAAAAAAAATCCAGCTTTTCTCTAATGATTGTGCAGATGTAGAAATACACTTCAAAACTGGGAGTGCTTTGTTTTATCCAAGGTGGTACATGAACTTTAAAGCTCAATTTAAAAAGAAAGAAAAATGACATTTTAACAGCTGAAAATACACCAAAGAAGACATGCAAAGGACAAAAAAAGAACTAAATTAGCACAATCAGGTTCCAAACACACCTGCGGAAGAAGAAAGAAAACCCTCTCTTGATCGTTTTGTTTCTTTTCAATGAGACTTTTTGCACTGCTGCGATTTTGCCCACCAAGAACTTGTATTTTTTTTTAATGCAATCTGCTTCTGTCAGTCATTTTAAAAGAAATTGCACATTTTCCTCTAAAATCATTGCCATCTTGCCTCTCAAGTCTCTCAGAAACTGTAAAAACTCAAGAGTCTCCAGTATTGGCGAATCAAAATCACGCCGCACCGCTGATGGCTGTTTCTGAACCACTCAGAGCTGTTAACCTTGTTTCATTCTTGGGATTAATAAGCATCAGAAGAAGCAAAGCCTCTCAGGGTGCTGCTGAGATCTTTGGCTCAGTGGAAGATTGCTCTACGCTCGCTTTCTCCCAGCTGCCTCCCTTTCTCGCTGGGTGTCTCATTACAGTGGTGCAGCACCAGGTAGGGTAGAATCTGTTGGAATAGCCACCGACGGTCATTTTTAAACCTCTCTCTCTACTTCTAGATCTGTCATCATACCACACAGGGAAGACATTTAAATAAAAATCTAATTAATAGACTGACTTTTATTGGCCTCTATCTAGATATAGATATTGCATCAGGGAGCTTCTAAATAATTAACACCTGCACCTAAGGTAGCTAGGATAAAAGATATGATTAATCACCATGCATAGCATGTATGTGCAGCTCACATCTTTGGTTAAAATGTCTTTAAAAATACATGGGGTACAGGAGATGTGAGCTTCTTTTTTAATATTTGCAGGCTTCATTTTGTGCTCGACGATGACAGGAATCCAAGGCAAGGTGATACGATCATTAAGTTTCACAAGTTTGCTCGTAAAAATCAGAAACTTCAAAGCCCTCCCACGGGGCACCAATTTCAGCACTGCTGCTACTTTTAGATTCCTCACTGGGAGTTCTGTTATGACCATTTGTGCCTCTACGGTGTGGACTGGATCCTCCTTTACTACGTCAGAACACCATCCTTTCATTCTGAATTTTATTTTGTGTAAGAGGATGAAATTGCAGGGAGCTCTGTCTGGCGAGTAGGGCGAACGTTGTGTGGTACGGCTAAAAAAGCCCGCTATTTTTAATGACACGCTATAGTTCAGGACATTTCACCATGTGTCTATACTGACAGGTGCAAATTTGAAGTAGAGTCATTCTTTGCAGACTGAACTATCCCACTCTAATTATAATTACTGTTAATGACAAAATATGAAAAAACATGTTTTTGTATGTGCAACTCTGATAGTTTTGCTACAGTGGGATATCTTTAGCAAAGTTTGCTAAGCCTAACATATCCAACTGTCTGTCCGTGTCCTGAAAAGTGCTTTTTGATGGCCAGCAGGAGGGGACTCCTCTGGTTGTTTCCCCCAAAAAATGCTGCTCTGAATTCCTATCCAATTCCAACATTTAAGGAGTTTTCACACAGGAGGTGATTAGCTTATCTCACATTGTTTTGCGCTAGCAGTCGTTTCCTGCTGTTGTCTGGGCAATTCTCTAACCTACTGACCAATCACGTATCACCGATCAACACCATCCTTCACTCTCACTGGTAGTTTCTAAAGTTGCTTGCCTTCAAGGTAAAAAAAGCTTATCTTGGTACCCGCTCACTTCACAAGCCACCAGTTATTTTGCCCATCGTTGGGTTCAGTGAGTGTCGACTTTCTCTGGACTGCCAACATTACTGCAATTCGCTTGTTGTGTGGTCTTCCTTTAAGCCAGTGCTGGATATGAGCACGTAAAAGCCAGATGTACAAGACATATCAGGACATCAGATTCTCTCAATTTGAGATAAATACAAGGTGTCCTTTTATGCTGATGATAATACCTAGAGCTAACCATCCTTTTTCTGTAGAGTACTGGAGTCAAGAGTGATGGTAGCAACTTAGGACCCCATTATGACTTGCAAATTGCAAAGCTGACGTTAAATTAACATAAACTCTGCAGTCGCAAGCTACTGTTTCTGCTGGACACTTCACCATTTTAATGATACATCAATACAGATGCTCAGAAATTAAACACAGATTATCACAGATTAAACCGAGGAAGCTTTTGCAACAGTTTAAAAAGAAAAAACTCTTTCTTTACTCCAGATTTTGACTTCTTCTCCTCCTGTACCAGGAGATACCAGGAGTGGTGACACCTATCATTCAAGAAAATACTGCAGCAGATACCTGGAGCAGAAATGGGTGTATAATGATGTCACTGGTGGTGTGTGAAGGGACAAATGTGGTGGTTATACTGGGATCCCTAGGCTTCAGTTGTACTCCGTTGTGAATATGGATACCTGGAGAGTGGAGACTCAATGGCCCAGTAATCGATCCTGTTATACTGATATAGCATCCACTGTCTGGGGTACGTGTGTAGTTAGGGTTAGGGCTAACAGACTAGAGCTAACTGTCCTTAGCAAACCATTAGCACCCCATTATGTCTCACAAATGGCACCATGTAACAAAGTTGAGGTCAAATTGCAGTGGAGTCAAGACCCTAGCACAGGGGTCGGCAACCTGCGGCTCTTTAGTCCTTATAGTGCGGCTCCGCGTGGTTTGGGAAAATAAATTAGAAGTATTTAGCTGAAGTGTATTTTATTTATGTTAGTTCTTTTTTAACTTGTAGTTCTAAATTGGAAGATTATTGTAATATTGAAATATAAAAATAAAATTATATTCTATTATTTTTTCATTGCTCAAAATAAGCATCACACTTGCGGAAGCCGGTATATCCTCCTAAATGCCGTGCATTTATCGAGACTTTCAACCTCAGGTAGGCCAATTATGGATCTTCGGATCCACATTATGTCAGCAGCTGTTCTCCACCATGAACTATGTTAAAAACAAACACCGCTCACGTCTCACAGATGACAGCTTACAGTCCTGCGTAAAGATGAAAGTGACTTCGTACAGCCCCGATTTGCAGACGCTGTGCGCAGAGGTTCAGGAGCAGCAGTCCCGTTGTAAACATACCACGGCAGACCCGACGATGTTTCCATGAACATGCTTTTCAGCATCTCTTTATCCGGTTGTTCAGTCTGACGTCACTAGCCGTGTCTGGACCTAAACTCTGCTGCAGGTTGTTGAAATCTCCCAATTCTTTGAATCCTTGGGCTGAAGGAAGGACAATACTCGGTGTATTTATGCTCAATCAACAATCATTTATTTCCATACAATTCAACACTTAAGAGCACAAAGACCATCATGATGGGGAGACCTGCCTGCAGAGGGTCACAGCAAGTCTCAAAATGGTGACGGGTTGCTCAGCTTTTTATAGTCTCTAGTGGCCCCCACCTAGTCGTAAAAGCCTAAATATTCACATTCTTTCTCTTTTACGGCGCCTAAGTTATGACCTCGGCAGTTGTTTCTCTGCTTTCTGTAAGGTGGGGGTGTGGAATGTGGTCTGTCTATCTCCCCTGTCTTAGACACAGAGTCTCCTGCTTACAACCTTCTCTTCATGATTCAACAATTAAGCATGTAATACATTCACAGCAGATCAAGGATACAGAGTGATGCACACTTATCTAATAAACTAATAAGTGAATATGTTCTTTTAACTCAAAAGTATAACGAGAACTAAACTACATACAGATCACACACTCTATATTAAAGGGTATAATATGATCTACAGCAGTATCATACTTCAACTACTTTGATTACATATATAAGGTAACATATAATAACAGAATAATCTAATAATTCCCCCTTTTGATCTCTTAAAAGAGATCACTTATAACATACACTCCAGCATTGCAAGGTCCAGTTCTTCTTGGTCCTGAGGCCCTCTGTCCCCCTTTAACGGGTGGACCATATGTGGGATGACCTCTGTGTTCACGCAGTTCAGATGCAAGCAAAGTTAGATTTACAACCATAACAGCAGTTACAGATGACTCTCCCATCACTCCCCAATTCTCCCACAACTTTATTTTGGTGCTCCAGTTTTCCACCCCCTTTTTAATGCCACCTTCTACCTTTCAAATGTACTTAGACTAGAACCTCTGTCTAAGGAGCTTTTAACCTTTATTTTTATTGCTGCAGCTACCAGTGTCTTCCAGTTGGGTGATTCTCAGCTTCTTTCTTCGACCTCCGGGGTTAGACCACCCTTTAGTCATTGCACAGTTCTGGGGATTATTCTGCCCCGATTTCAAACAAGGATCTGTGTGTTTTGGGATCACCGCCGTGTCCCCCTTTTTGCCAAGAGCCTCTTGAACCTCGTTGGTCTGGTGTTCCTGGTTTTCGCCAACCCCTTCATGGTCATTGCTGTATTTATGAGATCCATCTTCTCAAGGAGCCCAAACGCCATGACACTTGACCCCAGTTGCTGTCTCGACAGTCCCTACATCTGTCTCTGCTGTGAAGGGTCCTCACATCTCCGTGTCCCCGTCTGGTGTCTGTTCCTTTCTCTGCAAGAGACAGAAAACCAAAACACCTCTCTCCCTAGCCTTGATAATCTAATATTGTTATCCATTGTTGTTCTAATGATTCAAATTTGGTTTAAAATATTATGTTCAGGACTCTCTGACCCAGGGACTTATTCTAATCATAATCTATGTGTGTGTAAAAGAAATCAAAAATTAGTGAACCATTTCTAAGTCTACCACATTATAAGCTTGTTCGGACTCAACTCCCCCCTTTTTGACACACTCCCATGTGTCAATTCATTGGAGCTAGACAATTAAAAGAGAAGGTTAGTGACATCATATCTCAGAAAGTATCAGAAATTCTTCTCTCGAGTACCGTTGCTCCAGCCTTGTCATCCCTGAGGATCTTCAATCCCGGAAATTTCCCTTCTCCTCATGTAATAAAGTCTGTCATCCTTCCATGCCCTGGTAACTGGTCCATCCAGAGCTGTAACATTTTGAAATGTACATACAACAAGCCAAACCACACCTTGGTCACACCAACCCTTTTCTGCCCTGAAGATGTCCAACGCCATCTTAGTCTGGACCAGGGTTGTAATAGTTTTGCAATTTTCATTAGTTTTTATTTTTATTTAGCTTCAACTTCAGATTTTCAATTTTATATCAGTTTTAATCAGTTTTTACCAATTGTTTGCTAGTTTAGTTTAGTTTTGATTAGTTTCAGTTATATGTAGCCCTGTCTGCAATTATTCGGGCTTGCAGTATAAAGAAAAAAGGTCTACTGTTATAAAAAAATGGTTAAAATATAAATAGTTGATAAAAGGTTTAAAAATCATATGCTTGGGTACAAATGTATTTCATTTACAGTTAAGAGTCCAATAAATATAAGGGTTTCATGATTTAGAGTTCATTTTCTGTGCACAATAAATATGTTGGGGTGTAACCTAAGTTTATTTACCCATCTAATGTCAGTTATCTCAATATTGTATTGTCATTGGTTGTTGTGCTGACGAGCCAGTCAATGTCACTCTTCTCTGTTATGGGGGCGGGACGAGTGGTAAAGTTTGTGTGAATCTGTGGGAGCGGACACAGAAGCTAAGTCCGAAGAGAGAGATGTCGTAAGGCAAACGTGGTGTGGATTTTGCATCTAAGTGTATCGTTGAGGTCGACTACCTGTGGTCCTGATATTACTTATTTGTGATCTGCAAGAGGTAAATGAGACTGTGTGCCTTGACATTTGTACTGTAACTAGTCGTTATAGTGATAAAAATAGCGTGATATGTGATGCTAACTAGCGGCTTGCTAATTAGCGCAGCTTACCGCGTTATGTGCTGTGATGCCATGCTGTATGTTTAGCTCTGTGATTTTCAGTCAAAGCATGCTAATGCTAAATCGTTATGTGATAGCATTTGGTATTGTAGCTCAAGTGTTTTAATATGTTTAGAAGCCGAGGGACGCTCTGAAAGGAGAGGGAGAGAGAGGTTTCTGCCCGGATGGACCCTGCTGTTTTCTCACCCCTGGCTGTTTCCTCGCCCCTGGCTGTTTTCTTACCCCTGACTGTCTTCACTACTGGTGAACTAACTGCCCGTTTCTGATTGCCCCACTAACAAACTCATTGGACTCGTGAGTACTAACTGGAACTAAAGTGCACGTATTTTGTTTATTGCTCAGTTTGAGTGAAGCGGCCATCAGTTTTAGGCCTCACCGCACCCGAACTTCGAATCAGGCCTGCAACAAGCACCGTGCTACCGGTGTAGTGTGGACAGGTTAAAGTGTGTGTGTGTGTGGGCCCACTGTTACAAATTCGGTTTAATTTGAGTAAGTGTGTAGTTTTAATCAAAGTTATTATCAAAGGTTGAAATTCATCCATTTTAAAGGTGTGAGCTGTTGTAACTGAAATAACAGTTGGCACCTAAGAAAAAGGTATTTGGTGTGGATAATCTTTTATTTATAATCCATGTAGTCACATTTACAGTATTTTTGTTTGTTTATTTGAATTCAATTCATTTTATAAAAGTAACTGTTTATTTTATTTCTTTTTGTCTAAATAAATACCCGGTGAGGGATAAATTTGTGTAAAATACAGTTGTGGTGGTCCTTATTAGTTAAATTAGAGTGTATCAGGTATCATTATTAGTAGCACTACGAACCCAGGCCCAGTCTCATTGTACTATATACTCTAGCTTTACCATAGCTACGTGGGACCTGGGTTACATAAATGGAGGCACCGCTGGGATTGTTAACTAAAGTAAACTAAATTTAATTTTGGACCAAGAGGAAAACAGGTCGACCCCACAACTGTTAAAGTGTTAAAGTAGTCAACCGTGCAACAACAAAAAAAAAAAAAAAACAGACCAGATAGCAATGACGACACAACAAATGAGCAGACCATCACAACTTGAGTTGGTCAACTGGTGCAAAGGGGAATCAATAGAAGGTGTTTCGAGAGATGAAATAGAAGAAACAGCAGGGACTATCAAAGCTTTGGGAAAAGTAGTAGTTAAGGGAAAAATGTTTAACTCCCAACTACAATCGTTAATGGTGTTGTGTGAGTGTCGTGAGGAGATAAACCCCATGACAATCCCCCCTGAGATAATGCCAATAAGTGGTGGAAGTGGCTGGAAAGCAGTGTACTACATTGAACCTCAGCCAGATGACTTTGCGGGAAAGTTACTCACTTTTCTGCAGAATGAAGGGAAAACCTTAGAGGATATCCAAGGGTTACGCACCCACGGAGGGGAAGTGGATGGTAATTCTGAAGCCATCATCTGTGCAGTAAGTGAGTTAATGGTCAGAACAAACAAACAGCCTGAAAGCCATCCATATAGACGTCTAAGGACATTTTCCGGGGTCAGTCCCACCCCAGCTGGGGAAGAAGCCTTAGATACCTGGTTGGAGCAAGCGACACTTCTAGTAGATGAAGGCGAGTGCTCCGATAAAGAAAAACGTAGACGCATACTGGAAAGTCTCAAAGGGCCTGCCTTGGAGATCATTCAGGCCATGCGTCTGACTCAACCTGATACTAGTTCCCAGGACTACATAGAGGCCATAGAGACCATTTTCGGCAGAGTAGAGTCCGCAGAGGAGCTCTATCTGTCATTCAGAGCCCTTCACCAACAGCCTGGTGAGCACCTGTCTGAGTTTCTGCGAAGATTAGAGAGGTCTCTTGTTAAAGTAGTCCAGGGAGGTGGCTTACCAGTTAGCGCTGCTAACAAAGCTCGGTTAGAGCAGTTAGTTAAAGGATCCACTTCTGAGCTTATGTTGCTTCAGTTGAAAATAAGGGAGCGAATGGAAAATCCTCCCTCATTCCTGAACTTGTTAAGAGAGGTGATGGAAGAGGAAGGCCGTCAAGCAGCCAAACAAAGCCAGACCACATCTAAGTGTCACCAAAGGGTTCGCACAGTTTGGGTGGAAAAGGAGAAAGAGTCTGAAGCGGTCACTCAGAGTGAACTGCAAGCTCAGATTCAAGAATTGAGAGCACAGTTAGAGGAAAGAACCCACTCAGGAAGTCAACCACTGTCTGATTGCACTTTCAAACCTCCAACAGAGAAGCAAAAACAGAAAAGTGATTCGCAGAGTGAAATACGGTCACTCAGAAAGCAAGTGAAAGTACTAGAACATAAAATGAGTGTGATGGCGGTGAAGTCTACAAGTGACCCCCCACAAGAACACTCAATTCAGTCTCGCAGACACAAAGCAGCTTCTTGCCCCAAGCCTGCTTCTTTTAAAGCATCATCTGCTAGAGAGAGTGATGAATATTTCTGCTATAAGTGTGGAGAAAATGGTCACATAGCTACAAGGTGCACAGCACCTGAGAACCCCCAGAAAGTCATAAGAAAACTTATACGATTAGTACGAGGAGTATCTAGTCCTAACAAGGAGGACCCAAATCCTACAGGAGAAGAGCAATGCGTTGCTCGGACCAACAAGGTTGAAGTCCCAGAAACTGACACAGGCCTGCCTGAGGGTCTTGTAGGCCCGTCATTTATTCACACAGTCAAAGTCAATGATGTGGCCTGTGATGCTCTTATTGATAGTGGGTCTAACGTGACTATTATCTTTGAAAGCTGGTATAACCAACACTTGGCAGATGTCCCCATAAAACCTCTCTCTTGCTTGGGACTCTGGGGACTTGCTGACACAGAGTATCCCTACAAAGGCTATGTTGTTGTAGAGATGGAGTTTACCAAGGAGATCACTGGTGTCTCCGGGTGAGTAGAAGTGCTCGCATTGATTTGTCCTGACCCGAAAAACCAGCAACAAACCCCCGTGTTGGTGGGCACCAATACGTCTCTGTTCCGCCGCCTATGGGACTTGGTGCAAATGAAAGGTGACCAGAACACAGCTCATTCCATGAGAATTCAGTCTGTGTATGCCCCCATTAGGGCACAGGAGCAACTGCCAAAAAATGATGTGCTGGGACAGATAAAATGGAAAGGGCCCTGCCCTCTTTCTATCGCCCCAGGAGCAAATTGCTATGCCACCTGCAAAGTAGACAGGCACAGTGCCCCCTCCAAAGACCTTATCTTGATTGATGCACCCTCTACCCAGTTACTCCCTGCCGGCGTGCTGGTACAGCCAGGTGTGCTCTCAGATGCTGGTATAGACAGCAATAGCTTGAATGTACTCCTCCAAAATGAGTCCACCAAGACAGTCTCCATACCAGTGGGATCTGTCATTGCTGAAATGTTTGCCGTGGATACAGTCACCCCAGTCCAACCCTCTGACCTTGCCACTGAGAAAATAGATCCAAACCTCTTCGATTTTGGGGACTCCCCTATCTCTGAGGAGTGGAAAAGTAGACTTCAGCAGAAGTTAGCTGAGAGGAGAAATGTCTTCTCAGTACATGAGTGGGACGTTGGCTTGGCTAAAGGGGTTGAACACCACATTCGTCTACATGACCCTCGACCTTTCAGGGAGAGATCAAGGAGACTAGCCCCAGCCGACATTGATGATGTGAGGCGACATATACAGCAGCTGTTGGCTGCTGGCATTATAACAGAGTCCCGTAGCCCATATGCCTCCCCAATTGTTGTTGTGCGGAAAAAGAATGGGGCTATAAGAATCTGTATTGATTACAGAACACTGAACAACCGCACTACACCTGATCAGTATACAATGCCACGCATTGATGATGCCTTGGACTCCTTGTCAGGCAGCCGATGGTTCTCAGTCCTAGATCTGCGTAGTGGCTACTATCAGATAGAAATGGCTGAGGAGGACAAGGAAAAGACGGCATTTATTTGCCCCCTGGGCTTCTATCAATTTGAGCGCATGCCACAAGGGATCACTGGAGCTCCTGCAACGTTCCAACGCTTAATGGAAAAGGCTGTTGGGGACATGCATCTTCTGGAAGCCCTTGTGTACTTGGACAACATCATTGTCTTTGGCAGAACGCTTGAAGAGCATGAGCAACGCCTCTTCAAGGTGTTGGGACAGACTAGAGGAGATTGGTTTGAAAGTCTCCATTGACAAATGCCAATTCTGTCGTCCTCAAGTTAAGTATGTGGGTCACATTGTATCCACCAATGGAATAGCCACTGATCCAGAGAAGGTTGAGGTGGTGAAACACTGGAAAGTGCCCACTCACTTGAAACCCCTCAAGTCTTTCCTCGGATTTTGTAGTTACTATCGGAGGTTCATAGCTAACTACTCCGCCATTGTCCGTCCTTTGTCAGAACTCACCAAGGGTTATGCACCCACTTGGAAAGACCCCAAAGCCAAGAAGCGTGTAGACCCAAACCAAACCTATTTTAAAGCATCCGAGCCGTTTGGGGAACGATGGACTCCAGCCTGCCAGGCTGCTTTTGAACAGATCCGTGAATGTCTGATCAATGCTCCAGTATTGGCATTCGCTGACCCCACCAAGACATACATCTTGCATGTGGATGCCAGCATGAATGGTTTAGGTGCTGTCTTGAACCAAGAACACCCTGAGGGCCTAAGGCCGGTAGCTTTCGCAAGTCGAAAGCTCAAAGACTCAGAACGTAACTATCCAGTTCATCAACTGGAATTCTTGGCATTAAAGTGGGCCGTCGTGGATAAATTTCACGACTACCTGTATGGTGCCAAATTCATTGTCAGGACTGACAATAACCCCTTAACGTATGTATTGACCTCAGCTAAGCTCAGTGCTGTAGGGCATCGCTGGCTCGCTACCCTCGCCACGTATGATTTCACCATACAGTACCGCCCTGGGCGCCACAACATTGATGCTGACTTGCTGTCCCGACAGTATGCCCAAGAGGAAGTTGGAGAATGGACTTCCATCCCGCCTGCTGGCATTAAAGCTCTCTGTAAACGAGCCTGCATCAGGGAAGGAGCAGTTGTACCTGACAGATTGGTGGATCAACTTGGTGCTCCTGCCTCTGCAGTACCAGAAGCCTATGCATTTCCTGTCAATCTCTGCATAAGCATCCTCGATCAGCTGAGTCCAAAAGACATTCAAACATCACAAGATATGGACCCTACCATTGGGCCATTGAAAAAAGCCATCAAGAGCAATCAAGGTTTCGCTCCCTCTAAAACTGACTCGCCAGAGACTGTGATGCTCCTCCGTGAAAGTCGCAAATTGGAGTTGAGTGATGGATTACTCTACAGAGTAAAAGAAAAAATGTGTGGAAAACAAAGCCGGCAGCTGGTCTTGCCAGGAAGATACAGGTCTATGGTGTTAAGGTCTCTGCATGATGAGTGTGGGCACATGGGAGCAGAGCGAACAACAGAACTGATTAAAGAGAGGTTTTACTGGCCTCGTATGGCAGCTGAGATTGAGCAGTATATTCGCACTTGTGGAAGGTGCATCTCCAGGAAGACGCTCCCTCAGCGTGCCTCGCCCTTGAATCAGATAACAAGCAATGGCCCTCTAGACTTGGTCTGCATTGATTTCTTACAGATAGAGCCTGATTCTAAAGGTGTTGCAAATGTGTTAGTTGTGACAGATCACTATACACGTTATGCACAGGCGTTTCCTACCAAAGATCAAAGAGCCATTACCGTTGCAAAAGTCTTGTGGGAGAAGTACTTCGTACACTACGGTCTACCTGCACGAATACACTCTGATCAGGGCAGAGACTTTGAGAGTCGACTGATCAAGGAGCTGTTGTCCATGTTGGGGATTCGGAAGTCACGAACGTCTCCCTACCACCCGCAAGGTGATGCACAACCGGAAAGATTCAACAGAACCCTTCTAGCAATGCTCGGTACCATGGACACTGCAAAGAAACAGTGTTGGAGCCAGCATATCACCCACCTGGTACACGCGTACAATTGTACAAGGAGTGATGCCACGGGGTACTCACCTTATTATCTCATGTTTGGGAGAGAAGCTAGACTGCCCATCGATATCTGCTTTGGAATCTCGCCAAATGGTGAAAGTGAGTCCTCCTACCAACAGTATGTTTCACGGATGAGAAAAGAGTTGCAGGATGCATACAAACTTGCATCAGATGCAGCTACAAAAAATCAACTGAAGAACAAAGCACACTATGACCAACGCGTGAGAGATCTGCCTTTGGAGAAGGGAGACAGGGTTCTCATTCAGAATGTTGGAATAAAAGGCAAGCATAAACTGCAGGATCGTTGGAAATCTACACCATATGTTGTAGTGGAGAAGTTGTCTAACCTGCCTGTTTATAAGGTAAAACCAGAACATGGACCAGGTGTACTCAAAACTCTCCATCGAGACCACCTGTTGCCCATTGGTTATATGGTCAGGATGCCTAATCCATCGGATGACACAAGACACATTAGGAGACCCGTAACCAGAGCACATCGTGCCCAGAAAAGTCAAGCAGTTAAACCGCCTGATCCATTTGAAGAAAGTGACATAGCATCATCAGATGAAATGTTTGAAGCTGTCCATAATCCTCGAAGTTTTGATGTGCAAGAGGTCAGGAGACAACTGGAAACGCCACATCAGACTTCGGAAGAGGATGACACTTCTGAGGAGGAACATTTTGAAGCAGCAGAAGGTCAACCAGTACGAGAAAGTGAAAACTCATCTGGAGATGATACACCTACTATGCTGGAATATGATGCTCAAGAGACAAATGAGTCTATGGGAGAGCAAGAGGAGGAACGAGAAACAAGTTCACCCTTTTCAAAGAGAACCCGAAGTGACAGTTCTCATAGAAGTACAAGAAATGAGAGTGAACAGTTCTCCACATCCCGAAAATCCCTGAGGAAACCAAAACCACCCTTGAGATTGACCTATGAAAAGCCAGGTTACCCATCTTGTGAGCCTGTTACCATCATGATGATATTCCTCCCTATTCTTTGCAAATACCCCCTGTTGGTGGCGAGAAACTGTTGGTGTGGTCAAGTGGGTGCTATAGAAACAAAAGCTCAGAACAGAACAGTTATCAGTAATGTACTTCATACAAATTTTGCATATGTTTTATTTCATATTGATCCTCTGAGTGTAATGGTACATTTTAATTTGAATTTATCCAAACTAAACACAATAGGTTTTTCTTTCTTTACTTTGCTCTTGTTCTTTTTCAGTACCACATCCTATCAAATGTTCCTGTCGATTATATTCTACTTTTAATACTTACTATTTCAAGTGAGAACCTAAATCACGTGGACCAATGTTTATTATTGCATATCTCTATTCTGAATGTGGCAAGCCATTCATAGGTATTGTTAAGGTTTTGGCGATTTTCCTCTATAAAATTTACTTGACTTTTTACAGTGGCCTGCTAAGGTTAATAGTAACATATTCCAGTCATGAGTGATATCAAAAGTTTTCTCCACTGTAGCATTTGGCATTCCCAATAATATAACATGATACCTTAATCAAAACACAGCTAATATAGCACAGTTTTCTTAATGCAAACATCAGTAACTCAGACTCAGCAACCAAAGTGTGAAGTCTGCAGTTCATACTTATGTGAAGCTACAGTCTCCTCCTCCAGTCTCTCTTATCCTCCTGCTCCTGCAAAAACAAAACAAACAAAACGAAGCATCCACCCTTCCCTTGCCGGCTGGGTGAATTGTTTATTGGCATTTACTAATCCTAAAGTGGGTGCAGTCATTGTCTCAGTATCAAGTCAGTCAAAACTTTTAGTCTTCAGTCCATCACAGTCCAGTCACATGCATACCTCCACACACATTCATACCAGATGTTGCTGATAATGGAGTCTCCCGCGCAACCTATTCGAGCCTCCATCACCAGCAAGATGACGTCATCATTTTAAAAGGAAACAATTCTTTGTTCTTTTGTTCTGGATTGACCCGCTGCAAT
Source organism: Simochromis diagramma (assembly GCF_900408965.1). Lineage (NCBI taxonomy): Eukaryota > Metazoa > Chordata > Actinopteri > Cichliformes > Cichlidae > Simochromis > Simochromis diagramma. The sequence goes on from NW_024387488.1 coordinate 623,760, forward strand.
CCTTTTAGACTAAGGACTTCTCATATGATCAGTGTCCCATATAAGTGAATTTCTCCCAAGCCAATTACAATCATGGAGAAACACACTTTGCCACTGTTTTTGTAAGAATATTTCATAGCGCTTTAAATTTCAATCTTTCAGGCCTGGTTTAAAGAGCTGATTGTTAAATCATGAACTCACAAAATATCAACATATCACCACCGGTGGATCACACCTCTCAGATTTTCTTATCTCAGTGCACTGTAACAAAAACGAAAACAGACATAACCAACAAAATACTACTAAAATAACACAAACTAGGGCCCGTTGCAGACATGTCCAAGCATAAAACTATCCCTCTCTCGCTTACGAGAAAGAACACAAGCCAAAGCTCACTGATAAAATCAAGCTAGCGCTAAGCAAAACCAAACAATCAACCAGAAATTCACAGGAACGTTTTGCTTCCTGCCGGGACAATATTGTGTGGGAATGAGAACCTCAGGTGCCGTAACACCTTTTGTTCCTCCTTGAATTAAAACTCAATCACAGAAAATGCCGTACTCCAACCTAACCTTACACTATTAATTCATCATTTTCACTCTGTGCCACTGTTCCTCATCAGGGCTGTGTGAAGCACAGCAAAGAATTCAGTCAAGGCCTTGAGCCATAAACAGACATCACACACAGATATTATTTTCATAACCAAACCGTTTTAGACCTTATTCCTAAAATCTACATAAATGCCCTCTGGGTGACATATAACACATTCTAAGTAATCAATGGTAATCAATGGCTCCTCATAAAAATTATGCATTGGGATGTTTGTGTGCAGCATTTTGCATATCAGCATAAGCAAAGCATTCTTCATTGCATCAGCGTGTGCATGTGTATGTGTGTGCATCACTTCTCAGTGAATCAGCATTCCAATGTGTGTGTGTGTGTGTGTGTGTGTGTGTGTCATTTCTCACTCAATCAACGAGTGCACATGTATTCATGTGTGTATTTTCACTTCATTCTGAATCTGTGTGTGTGTAGACGTGTGTGTGTGTGTGTGTGTATTTGTGTGGGTGTTTATGTTCATCACTTTCCTGTTCTGGTGTTCTGGGTAAACCACGGCCTGAAGCATGCCCTGGGGTCCTGCCCTCCTCCTTTTCAGTTTGTTTGCGACCATTGCTGCTGCTGCTGCTCAAAGTTCAGTCCGTCCTGGTTCTGACCCCAATTGGGGCAGTCCTTTCTCCAGTGTCCATGCTCACCGCAGGTGAAACCTGCATCTTCTTCTGTGTTTTTTGTCCCTTCTGAGGTGCCTTCCGACCTCAGTTACTCCTCCGGTCTCGGTCACGCCCTTTTTGCTGCCCGATCCTCCGTATTGGTCCATCACTGTCCTGCACAGTGTAAATGCAGAGTTATCAAGGTCAGCATTCTTTTGCTCGGCCTTACTTTTCATTCGGGCTTGGCGGGCGTCTCGTCACAGCTCTGTCAGCTGACGCAGTCTGGGAATTTTCCCCCGTGTAGTGAAACGGGCCTTAGGTTTAGTGCTCTCCGTCTCTGCTGCATGAGATCACATTCCTGCAGCACTGTTGACATTTTCAGGTCGTTGTTGTGGGTCCAGCTGTTGCAGCATTTGGTCAGTGTCACGTATAGGGGAGAGCAGGAGTCCAGTCAGCCTCGGCTTTCAGGGCCGACAAAGCAGCCTGTAATTAAATATATATAGAGAAAAACAAAAAACAAAAACAGACAAAAAACAAAAGCAAACGAACAGGAAAATGATGTTGTGTTGGCTGTATTACAACGAGAGGGGAGAAACACCGGGACCAGGCCCTGTGTCAGCCTTCTCTCCCCCTTTTTTTGTTTTTTCTCTCCCGATATAATCAACTCCTAACCCACCAAGTTGACAGGACAATATGCACCTTGCTAAAATTCTTAAGATCATGTTTAAAAGCCCAAAAAGAAATTTTCTTTCATTCAGTAATCACTTGTATCAATCAATCAGCAGAAAACATGTCACAATTTGAATCTTTTAACCCCTAAATTTGTCATGTCTTCACTGGTTGGTCAGACCAGTGTCTTTTTCTTTGAAGTTAAATTGTTGTCCTGCAACCCAGAGAGTTTGTCAGTAATGTATTTATCCTTTAACAACAGATGTATGTTAAGTTTCGCTGCTTTAGCCTTGCTGGAAAATCTTCACGTGTTCATGAGTGTAAGCTGTTTCTTCATTGCGTGTGTGTGCATTTGTAGGCAGGCAGGTTAATTTGATCTTTTTCTCAAACTAGGCGTTACCTTAAAAGGAGCCTTTCTCTCAGATTTCTCTGCTTGTGTGTGTTTTTGTTTCACCTTTTTGTTGTGATGCTCCGGACGCCTTCCCAACCTCCACAAGTCCGTTGGCCCCAATTTTATGTGTTAAAACTTCTCTTAATTTCTCCTCTAATTCTCTCCTCGCTGCTGTCTTTTTCACAGCTGCTGATTCTTACTGGGTGTGGCTCCCATTACTTATAATTTTGCTTCGGCCGCTGTGCTTGTGGGGGCAGTTGGTCCAGGTCCACAGCTTCCTGTATTAACACACTAAGAGATTTATTTAATTTCATTTTCATCACTGTTAAACAGATAAGCAGGCAACACGCCTACCTTGACAGCGTAAACTGCACGCCAGTCTCCCAACACATTCCTCTCTCTACTCCTCCATAATTCTCCACTACACACCTCTTACTATCTCTCTTTTTTATTTTTTATTTTTTTTTTATTACACCACAGAGTAATACACCCAATTAAGCCCGTCTCTCTCTATGTGGCTCCAAATTCCCTCTTTATTTAATTTCACACTCGTCAGGGGACAGGCACACAACAATTTCAACCACTGAAACGAGGAATTCAACCTTTTTCTTTTTACTAATCTAGACTCAACCTTTGTTCGCAAAATGTGTCTTGTTCTAGTCCAGAATAAATGTGAACCCGTGGTTACATGGTTGTTCCAGTGTTATTCTGTAGCTATGCGGGAGTCCTCAGTTCCCAAGTTGCCACCTTGGCATCCAGACGCCGCTGGGCCTGGCCGCGCGTCCACGACCAGGAGGGTCGCCACACCTTGAACAAAATTAGTTTCCACAGGTACACTAGACATCAACCTTTGATCCTAAAATGTGTCTTTGCTCTAGTGTCCTCCTATTCAAACACATCAACCGTCACTGTCACTGTGCTTCACGCTTCACACTCACAGAAAACACACTCAGAGCGCGCCTCACTCACACTCAAAACAGCACCCAGAGCGCGCCTTACACACACAGCACTTTTCATCAGCGGAACTTTACACAGAAACTTCTGAGCTCAACTGTTAGAAATCTTTAAAGCACACTGCACCATAGACCAAAATACCCCTTTCTCTGCGCTTATGACCGCCACCACGGGGCAAAATCGCATCATAAAAGTGACACTCGTCCCCGAGGCTCAAAACCGACACCATAAGCCAGGTTCTGCTTTACCTTTATTTCATGGCAAGTAAAATTTTACTTATTATTTATGACCGCAGCCCTCGAGGCAAAAACCGACACCACAAACCACTTCAAACCTCTATTCAATGTGCTGAAACCAGCAACCCCTCAGTGCTGCACTCACGGCCGCACCACCGGAACACGGCCGTATCATAAACCAAACCTACGGACGTGTTGCACTTTCGCGTTGCCAGCGTTCAACCGCACCGTGAGCCAGCATCTGCTTTTCCTTAAATCAACTTCTATTTCATGGCCGCATCAACGATGACTCACCGACACCATAAACAAACTTCAAAACCTCGACTTCAATGTACTGAACTAATGGCCGCGTCTCCAGAAGAAATTCTAATGTATTATTGCTACAGAAGCCAGTCTTAGACTAAATGAAATGTGGAAGGTAAAGTGGGCTGCAACTAGCTCAACGTAGTGTCTTATTAGTATCTCGGTAGAAGCAGTTTATTTAACACACTGGAATTCAGCCTCAACTTATGTTGTTAGTATCTCGCGCCAAAAACCAGACACCGACAAATTTAATGTGAAAATACATGTGACTCAGTGAACAGATTAATTTGGAAAGCCCAATATGCACATTTGGTATTTATAATACAACAGGCTGTGCTTACCTTTCTGTTTTAGGCCGGCCTTCTGTTCACCTCGCCCCACGATCTCACCAAAGGCCAAATCTGCCCCTTCTCAGCACACCAAAGATCCGGGTCACACGGCACCAAGTTGTTGAAATCTCCCAATTCTTTGAATCCTTGGGCTGAAGGAAGGACAATACTCGGTGTATTTATGCTCAATCAACAATCATTTATTTCCATACAATTCAACACTTAAGAGCATAAAGACCATCATGATGGGGAGACCTGCCTGCAGAGGGTCACAGCAAGTCTCAAAATGGTGACGGGTTGCTCAGCTTTTTATAGTCTCTAGTGGCCCCCACCTAGTCGTAAAAGCCTAAATATTCACATTCTTTCTCTTTTACGGCGCCTAAGTTATGACCTCGGCAGTTGTTTCTCTGCTTTCTGTAAGGTGGGGGTGTGGAATGTGGTCTGTCTATCTCCCCTGTCTTAGACACAGAGTCTCCTGCTTACAACCTTCTCTTCATGATTCAACAATTAAGCATGTAATACATTCACAGCAGATCAAGGATACAGAGTGATGCACACTTATCTAATAAACTAATAAGTGAATATGTTCTTTTAACTCAAAAGTATAACGAGAACTAAACTACATACAGATCACACACTCTATATTAAAGGGTATAATATGATCTACAGCAGTATCATACTTCAACTACTTTGATTACATATATAAGGTAACATATAATAACAGAATAATCTAATAAGGTCCATATATCAAACGATCACTATGGCATTACTGAGAGTTGAAAAACTGTCTAAAGTCTTTCATCTTTAATAAAATGATCAGCGTTCTGCTCTACCAGGTGTAACAATTGAGTTTAACATCCAGGCATCCATGAAAACGGAATTTATGACATTTAACGGAGTTAGAAGTTAGCAGGAAGTTAGCTCGCTAGCTTCTATCTAAATACAATATAGCATGTCCTGATTGCGGGGTTTTGGAAACAAATTAAAACGTACAGCTCTGTTATCACTTCCAGCATAAATGAAGACAAAAAACTAAACAGCAGTGACGTTTGTAGGGTTACTGAAGTTTGGCTAGCTGGTATATACAGGGAGTGCAGAATTATTAGGCAAGTTGTATTTTTGAGGAATAATTTTATTATTGAACAACAACCATGTTCTCAATGAACCCAAAAAAACTCATTAATATCAAAGCTGAATGTTTTTGGAAGTAGTTTTTTAGTTTTAGCTATTTTAGGGGGATATCTGTGTGTGCAGGTGACTATTACTGTGCATAATTATTAGGCAACTTAACAAAAAACAAATATATACCCATTTCAATTATTTATTTTTACCAGTGACACCAATATAACATCTCCACATTCACAAATATACATTTCTGACATTCAAAAACAAAACAAAAACAAATCAGCGACCAATATAGCCACCTTTCTTTGCAAGGACACTCAAAAGCCTGCCATCCATGGATTCTGTCAGTGTTTTGATCTGTTCACCATCAACATTGCGTGCAGCAGCAACCACAGCCTCCCAGACACTGTTCAGAGAGGTGTACTGTTTTCCCTCCTTGTAAATCTCACATTTGATGATGGACCACAGGTTCTCAATGGGGTTCAGATCAGGTGAACAAGGAGGCCATGTTATTAGTTTTTCTTCTTTTATACCCTTTCTTGCCAGCCAGGCTGTGGAGTACTTGGACGCGTGTGATGGAGCATTGTCCTGCATGAAAATCATGTTTTTCTTGAAGGATGCAGACTTCTTCCTGTACCACTGCTTGAAGAAGGTGTCTTCCAGAAACTGGCAGTAGGACTGGGAGTTGAGCTTGACTCCATCCTCAACCCGAAAAGGCCCCACAAGCTCATCTTTGATGATACCAGCCCAAACCAGTACTCCACCTCCACCTTGTCTGAGTCGGACTGGAGCTCTCTGCCCTTTACCAATCCAGCCACAGGCCCATCCATCTGGCCCATCAAGACTCACTCTCATTTCATCAGTCCATAAAACCTTAGAAAAATCAGTCTCGAGATATTTCTTGGCCCAGTCTTGACGTTTCAGCTTGTGTGTCTTGTTCAGTGGTGGTCGTCTTTCAGCCTTTCTTACCTTGTTCATGTTGCAGCTCTGAAACATGGCCAAACTGGTGGCAAGTGGCATCTTGGCAGCTGCACGCTTGACTTTTCTCAGTTCATGGGCAGTTATTTTGCGCCTTGGTTTTTCCACACGCTTCTTGCGACCCTGTTGACTATTTTGAATGAAACGCTTGATTGGTTGATGATCACGCTTCAGAAGCTTTGCAATTTTGAGACTGCTGCATCCCTCTGCAAGATATCTCACTATTTTTTGACTTTTCTGAGCCTGTCAAGTCCTTCTTTTGACCCATTTTGCCAAAGGAAAGGACGTTGCCTAATAATTATGCACACCTGATATAGGGTGTTGATGTCATTAGACCACACCCCTTCTCATTACAGAGATGCACATCACCTAATATGCTTAATCGGTAGTAGGCTTTCGAGCCTATACAGCTTGGAGTAAGACAACATGCATGAAGAGGATGATGTGGACAAAATACTCATTTGCCTAATAATTCTGCACTCCCTGTATACTGCTGCATGGGCTGGGCTGTAGTTACATCCTAAGGTTTTAAAAACTGAGCTTAAATAAATGATTAGCGGTAATAAAAGCCGAGGGAGGTCAACAGTGATCACTGACTGTTTTAGGAGCTTTTTGAGATCAAATAGAAGAAAATACATAACATTAAACATGTTAACAACACAAAAGTCATATTAAACGCAGGATTCGTCGTGTCATCACTGAACAACCGGATTGACCACTTTTCACACACAGCTGCTTTACGCACACAGCCGGCTGTAGGTTTTCAGCTCACAGCCCGACATATACCAACAACAACCAGAGATGGGCAATCCGATTACTTTTTTCAAGTAACGAGTAAAGTAAAGGATTACTATTGCAAAAACGGTAATTAGATTACCGTTACTTTCCCGTAGGAACGCTGCGTTACTGTGTTACTAAAACCGTGATGTTTTTGCGAGAATGTCTCATAACAGTGACGTAAGCAAGTGCGACGTTCGTGAAAACCATTGACTGTAGAAAACATGGACGACGCGACAGCTCCCCAAAAATGAAGCCAAAACGTCTCTATCGCCCCCTGGTGTCTGGCTGCAGTATAGGTCATAAACCCCGCCTCCTCCATGTTGGCGGATGGAATTAATTCTCCTTAGATAATTTTTTTCCAAAGATTCTTTCTTTTGTTATCAATAGTTCTCATCATGCTGATTGATGTCCAAGAGGTCTCCTTTCCCATAAGTTTGATTCTAATTCCTACCGCGGTGATGTTAAATTGGGGTGAAACGTCATCATAACAGCTTTGACTGGCAGCTGCAGTCATGGAGAAACTTGCGTATCTCTGTCCGGGAATAGCAGATAGAGCATAGGCTCTGAGAGGAGGGCCAGCGTTTACGTTACGAAAACACAACCGAGTGTTTTAGCCTGAGGTGTTCTTCAGTAAACTGGACTACCCGACAGAAGGACCCGAGGCCCCGCTGCACTTTTTCGGTAAGTTAAACGTGTTTGTAAGCTACTCCGTAACTACCGTCCTTAGCTCGGTCCTGAGACCTAGCTAGCTAAAATGAGCACTCGGCTGTCAGGGTTCGTTTAGCTAATCCGTGCAGGTGAATGAATTTACCCTGACTAAAGAAATCAAGAGAAACGCTCCGGGCTGCTCAGTCACTAATTACTGTTACTGTACTTTTATTACAAGTATTATACTGTAAAAGCAACAGGCTGCATCCTGCTTCAGCTCCTGTGCAGAGCTGAATATTAAATATGTGCAAACAACAGCATGTTTTCAGTCTCTTGCCACATCTGTAAAGACAGTAACATTTTTTTAAAAGCTTGTACTTCAGTAACTCCTCATTAATCCGGAACTATGGTTTAAAGTACTGTAGTGTACTGTAATACTGAAAAAAATGTAAGAGAAGAACTTCAGATCCTGAGTGTGTGAGGACAGAAGAATCAGCTTTATTTCAATATTGAGGGATAAAATGTATATCTGAGTTTGATGGTTCTGTTGTCTTTGTGATTACAGGAGCTGCCCTCAGATTCAGACCTCAGCTCCATTGAGTGACAGCAGACAGATCAACCAACATGTTCATATGTTAACTGCAAAATGAACTGATGAAAACAGTGCAAAGGTTAAAGTACCACACGTGCTGTAGTGAAAGCTGCAGCTGTTTTATTGATAAAGTTAAAGACAAAAAAACAAAAGGATTAATCACTCATGTAACTGTGTCACTATATATCAGCATTAACGGGACCTCAGTTTATCTCAGACCTGCACAGCTTCTGTTTTAAACACTTGATGTACTCAGCTGCATGAAGAGCATATGAGATTTTCTCTAACACAATTAAATAAAACCTGATGAAGGTCAACATACAAGTGACGACCTTTGAACTACAAACTTGTTATCTGGAATTTTTTCACAGTTTTTTTTTTTTTTTTTTTTTACACATAGTGTGTTATTTACCATAAAGTGATGCAGAGTTATTCATACCAGAGTAACCAGAGAGGATCACATATTTTTAAATATATAACTTTCTACAGGACTGAATATAATATCTTTATGTAAAAGTCCGGAGCCTCTGGGGAGTATCCAAGTATTTATAATATTACACAAACCAAAGGTCTCATCACAGTGTTCATGAAATGCTGGGTTTATCCATCTCCTGGGGCGGGCCTACAGAGGAGCTCTGAAGATTTCCCTGTGAGGGAGCTGCTGGTGAAGTCCTGCTTGATCAATGCGATGAGCTTCAGTGTTCCTGGTGTTTCTTACATGAAGCCTCTTACAGCGGGTCAACAGAACTTATTGTCACGGCCGCGGATGACCAGGGGAAGTCCTGTGGATGGAAAATGGCGTGGAGCCCAGAATCAGCAATGATGATACGAGTGTGTTTTATTTACATCGGAAGCGTGGCTCAGGCAACTGATCAGATAATAAAATGAAATAAAAAAGCGGAGAAACTCAAGAGAACGATTAGCAGAGCAGAGCAGAGCAGAGCAGAGCAGAGCAGAGCAGAGCAGAGCAGAGCAGAGTGAGGAACAGGGTAACAGACTGACACAGCGTTATACAGACGAACCGGCAACAGGCAGGAGAACACACAGGGCTTAAATACACACGCCAGTAATCAGGGGATGAGAAACAGGAGGGCAACACAGCTGGGAGGAATCTGAGCTGACGGAACAGGGGAAACGTAAACTGAGCACACTCACATATGACACAGACCTTCACAATAAAACAGTAAACTCAGAACACCACACCAAGACGCAGACCTGACACTGAGAGACAGACAGAATGACACATGGAACCTGAACTAAACTAAACGTGAGATACAACCGAGAACAATTCCTTAAACATGAAACTCAAATAATCATCATCATCATCATCATCATCATCATCATCATCATGAACACAACAAGAGAACAAGAACACAATCCCTGATGCAAACTTAAATCAAAACACAACAAACTCAAAATACTGGGTCCAACGGACCCAGAACCGTGACACTTATGGCACAGGACAGCTGTGATGAAAGAAAGGGAAGAAGTTTCTCCAAACCTCTGGACCCAGGAAACCCAGCTTGGTCCTGATGGTCTCCCTCACTAGTTTCTCTCCAGGGTGAATGTAGCTGTTATACATAATATGGATTATTATTAAATGAAAAGAACACATTAGACTACACTACTGAAACCCTTCTGCCCTTCAAGTAACTTGACCAACACTGACAACAACACAACAGCATAGATAGCACAGACGTTAAGGCGGCGAGGCATGATTGCGGGTGCCGCTCAGGTGTGTCCGCCTCCCCTGCAGCGGCGCTGCAGACCACGCCCCGCCACACACATTAACCTGGTAAAATACATATTTAGGCAGAATTTTGCAAATATCTATTTTTCATTTTTCAGTAGCATAGTGCTTTTTTACAATTAGTTTTTAAAAGTCAGGTCAAGGCTCCAAAAGCCCAAAGGCTATATAAGGGTGGCGGCTCACAACAGTTTTTGCTTGCTACATGGATCATTTTAGTTCAGCTTTCCTTTTGTTATATTTCTTTAAGAGTTCAAAATGTGTTAATTACACAAATAAAATGTGATTTTCTCTATAGCACTTCATGGATTTCATAAGCAACATACCTTAGTTGTTCACACAAAGTATAAAGGTAAAAAACAATATATACAGTGCTATCTTCATTTTAGATGTCAAAAAGTATTTGCGGCTCCCAGTGTTTTCTTTTGTGTGGAAACCAGGTCCAAATGGCTCTTTGGGTCTTAAAGGTTGCTGACCCCTGCCCTAGCAGATCCTCATGGACATGGAAAGTATAATCCCAAATTTCTCAGCCAGGTGATTACAGATTGTGGCCTCTTCAGAACATTTCTTCACAGGTTAAAATATTCCAAAGGGTACTGTGTTTAAATGTGATGGCAAGATCTCCTAAACAAGAATCTATATGGGGCAAGTTGGGGAGAGCGACTGGGGTCATGTATGCTGCGCTTCTCTCTTGGCAGCAAAAGCCAGGGATTACAGTGAGAAAAGTGTCAAGTAAGAGACTAATTGCTGTCCTGTTACAGTTTCAACTTGTTTGCCTTTTTTGTCATCACTTTGCCAAGAGGGTGCACGGCGTGGACACCCAAGAATTACGCAACGTAGGATTTTCACCAGTGCAGCAACAAGGAAGCTGAGGCTAACCAGTGGCAGTCAGTATTTTTAAACTGTAACCCCAGTGTTAGCTTATTCAAGTTTATCTACTATTGTCCACATTTAAATGAGACTTGAATAAAGTTAGACTGAATATAAAATCATGTTGTAATTATTATGGCATTTTTCCTGAAATTAGAAGAGAGAGTAGAGCGACGAGGATTGGTTTTATTTAAAACTGCTCAAACTTGAAGAAAGAACAGTGAAGTGTAGTAGCCAATATGTTTTCATCTGACAAAACAGAGGGTGTGCTGTGAGAGCAGTCCAGAAAGTAACAAGTGGTGAGTTTAAAAACCTTATCAGACGCCAATAACTTTGCTCGGTTTGGCCCAACTTTTTTTTGTTTTTTCAGTGGACCTGTTTTGCCAGACCCTCGCCGTGCTGAGACTCCTGCTGTGTTGGCGTACCGATTTCCCTGGAACGAATGAGGGAATTGTATTTTTTTCCCCAGCCTGAAAATCCAAACATGAAAAGTAAATCCATATCTAGTTCCACAATGTTTCTGCAAAGGCTTCTCTTTATTTTTTACCCTTTTCAGAAGTAGCTGAGCACTGGGTGTGCCAATGAGGAACTGGTGGTGCACTCCAAACAACAAAAAAAAAAGATGCAAGCACATGAAACAAGCACTTAATTATAGTGAGGAGAGGTACCTGGACTTATTCATTTTCCCTAGTGGGGGGAAATTATAGTTTCTAGTAGAGTTTGGAGAAAAAAAATAAGCAGAAGTTACGTTTATTAAAAAAAGAAAGAAAATTACCTGTTTTTGACATGCACACAGACTGAAAATGTAACACTCGTGTTTTTGACCTTGGTTGTGTGAAAAAGTAATAAAGCAGTTGGGTGGCCTAGTGGGCATAGAGACCTTCCTTTATCAGAAAGGTCGCAGGTTCTATCCCAGCCGACAGCAACTCTGTATCCATCAAAAGCTGTTTATCCTCTGCAAATGTCCTTCAGCAACACGGCGAACTGCTTCCTGCTCACCCACTGCCACTCTGGCTGACAGCTCCATATCTTAAAGGTAAACACATTTCAACATCACCTGTGACCTAGCAGGGTATACATTATCTAAACAACACTAATGAATATTAATGTCTGCCCATGCCATGTCTATTATGTCGTTTATTCATCTTAAGGATTTCCTAAAGCAAAGCCTCCGCACCTCTCCCATGTACCTGGATTCAGCTTGATCGACTGGCTCGATCGAGGCATTCATCAAACGTCAGACTCTTTTGGCAAAGTGCAACCAGTCTCGGCCTGAATTATGTAGAAGGAGAAAAAAAAAGCTCCAATATTTCTCCCAAAGCCGTTGGTCGATGTTGTATCAGCCGACCCATTTTTATGCTTCTGCTGCTACTGTAGTGATTAATTTTCTTCAAAGTGTTTGAAAACCCATAGCGGAAATAACTTCAGAAGTCCCCCTCAACTCCAAAAATAAAGTCCTTACAAGTTTTAATGTGTCACAGCATTTTTTGGGGAGGGGTGGGTAGGTGGGGTGGGGGTCCAGAGTGTGGTAAACACAGCAATTTATGCATATCCGGTAAGTCAAAGCGCCATGCAGACAACCCGAAATACTGAAGCTCCAACTTGTGACACTAATTATGACATGTCAATGTGCTGAGCATTTACATCTGATTGAAAGCCCTGCGGCAACAGCACAAAGAGTGCAGTTGTTGCTGCTGTAAGCCACTAAGCCAATTTGTCAGAGTAAAAATCAGTAAATCTTTCTCTTTTTCTGTGCTGGACTCCCCCGAGAGTCATACAGTATAAACTGGTGTGAATGCAGACAAAGACAAAGAGGCGAGATAGAGAAAGAAGAAGGAACGCCAGGTAGAGCAAAAGGGGATAAACATTGTTTATGATCCCTTTTGTGCAAGGTCCCAGTTTTAATTAGCTCCCAGCTCACGAGAATTTCAGTCAAGGTCCCTGGTTATGTGCAAATTGTTTTATTTGGATTCTCAGCAAGAACCTGCTCTTTCCTCATTGTTTTCTTTTTCCCCCTCCAGCTGCTGATATTCCATAAAGGGAGCTGCACCGGAGACGCGAGCTGACCCCGCTGAGAAGACGTAAAGGCTTTGCAGCGCAGCCAGCGTGGAGGGAGCCAGGCTGGACACTGGCCATGCTTCAGATTAAACGCCATAATTATTAATTCTGCAGCCTCTAATAGAATAGAATAATGTGCCAGTTGCCAAGAGACCGCTCCGCGCTTTCTACGTGGAGAGGCTTCCTGAGACAGACAAGAATAGAGCTTATTCGCCGTGAGCACCGAGGTGAGGAAATACAGGAAAGGGCTTATGAGAGGTTTTTGTTCCAAACATAAAATGCTCACTTCTGGGAAAAAAGTTAATAAAATTTTACTTTTACTGTAAAAGAGCTTTATTTTAGAGAATGGATGATTATTTTAGAAAATGCTGAGAGTTAGTCCTCCAACTATGCAATCCTATCCGTCATTTGTTCCCGCTGTCTACAACATCCAGTGAAAGAAGTTGTGAAACAGCAATATGGTGTCACAAACACAATCAGCCCGTGTGCTACACAGGAAGTCTAGTTACAGGCTTTTTCACGTAGCTACATCTTCTAGTCTTTGGCTTGTCTGACCCTGCCCCTGATCCACTCCTGCTTCAAAGGACTCTTGGTGATTACTTTCACTAGAGGCCATCCTTAACCACCTGGATGCTGCCACTCTGGCTCTTCCTTTCCCTTGCTTTTTCAACTTGGTAATAGATATTCTGTTTAGATTCCCAATTACTAAAAAGACTAAGGACTCAAAGACACAAAATCACATCTGCGCTGATCAATAAAACTGTGTATAACAGTTGCAATCCTGTCTTGTTCCTTGGTCCTGCAAGATATCTGCAAATGACTATCAAACATTTGGTAAACTTTCTGTTTTTCTGTGATTTGAGCAACAGGCTACCATTTAGCCACAACCCCAATTCTAAAAAAGTTTGTATGCTGTGATAAATGTAAATAAAGACAGTGGCAGTGGTTTGCAAATTAAGGAAAACCCACATTTTACCACAGCAGAACACAGAAAAACTGTTATCGCCATAACAGTCATCAAAAAAGTTTGAGGGAGAGGGAAACAGCTAGCGTGATGTACCAAGTTTTCTTTTAAAAGTATTAGTGCTAGCTAAAGACTTCCCCAAAGTGTATATTTAATATAATCATTATATTTTTAATTATTCTGAAATAATTATACATGCTGTCATGTGTCTGTAACAAGTTTCAGTCCATGTTGGTGATTTGTTTGTATGTATGAAGAGCAGCACTTTGAAGATTAACCTTTTCTGTAACTTTATAATAAATCTATTATTATAAGACATAGCAGCTATATATTATTTCCTTACAGATTTCAATTGAATTTGTGTATCTTGTTAAGCCGTACCAGTTTCATTCTGTTTCCTTTTTTATATCATTGTGTATATGCTGTACTGTGCAAAAGTTTGAGGTAGTTCATGTTTGTTAAAAGATTTATCCAGTCTTTCCAGAGGACAGGGTGAAATTTCTCTGTAGAGACAAAAACTGTACATAAAAGATGGACATGTCTACCTATGTGAGTCAGAGACAATGATCATGATCAATATGGCTTCTGCGCTCCATCTCTGCACTAGAGGCAACATTACTGCTTTGGCCAACACCATGGTGTTGTTTTGGAGCCACAATGGCTGTATTTGGACAAGCGGCAAAAAAAGGCTCAGTCAAAGAGATAGCACCAGTATTTGCCAAAACCTTCACCAGATTTAGTGACTCAAATCACTACCTCAATCTGAAGAAAAAGCAAAGCAGAAATTGCAAAGAACCTTGGTGTGATTTTCGTCTGAGCTTTAATATTAGCTCCGCTGTCAAGACCAACTTCTTTCAACCAAGGTGAAAACTTACCCACTTGCCACATGACTTGGAGAGCTTAATTCATGCTTTTATTACCTCTAGTCTAGACTGTTGCTAGGTGTTGCCGGCAGAAATGTTATGATCACATCATACAGTGGGGCAAAAAAGTATTTAGTCAGCCACCGATTGTGCAAGTTCCCCCACCTAAAATGATGACAGAGGTCAGTAATTTGCACCAGAGGTACACTTCAACTGTGAGAGACAGAATGTGAAAAAAGAAATCCATGAATCCACATGGTAGGATTTGTAAAGAATTTATTCGTAAATCAGGGTGGAAAATAAGTATTTGGTCAATAACAAAAATACAACTCAATACTTTGTAACATAACCTTTGTTGGCAATAACAGAGGTCAAACATTTACTATAGGTCTTTACCAGGTTTGCACACACAGTAGCTGGTATTTTGGCCCATTCCTCCATGCAGATCTTCTCGAGAGCAATGATGTTTTGGGGCTGTCGCCGAGCAACACGGACTTTCAACTCCCGCCACAGATTTTCTATGGGGTTGAGGTCTGGAGACTGGCTAGGCCACTCCAGGACTTTCAAATGCTTCTTACGGAGCCACTCCTTTGTTGCCCGGGCGGTGTGTTTTGGATTATTGTCATGTTGGAAGACCCAGCCTCGTTTCATCTTCAAAGTTCTCACTGATGGAAGGAGGTTTTGGCTCAAAATCTCACGATACATGGCCCCATTCATTCTGTCCTTAACACGGATCAGTCGTCCTGTCCCCTTGGCAGAAAAACAGCCCCATAGCATGATGTTTCCACCCCCATGCTTCACAGTAGGTATGGTGTTCTTGGGATGCAACTCAGTATTCTTCTTCCTCCAAACACGACGAGTTGAGTTTATACCAAAAAGTTCTACTTTGGTTTCATCTGACCACATGACATTCTCCCAATCCTCTGCTGTATCATCCATGTGCTCTCTGGCAAACTTCAGACGGGCCTGGACATGCACTGGCTTCAGCAGCGGAACACGTCTGGCACTGCGGGATTTGATTCCCTGCCGTTGTAGTGTTACTGATGGTGACCTTTGTTACTTTGGTCCCAGCTCTCTGCAGGTCATTCACCAGGTCCCCTCGTGTGGTTCTGGGATCTTTGCTCACCGTTCTCATGATCATTTTGACCCCACGGGATGAGATCTTGCGTGGAGCCCCAGATCGAGGGAGATTATCAGTGGTCTTGTATGTCTTCCATTTTCTGATGATTGCTCCCACAGTTGATTTTTTCACACCAAGCTGCTTGCCTATTGTAGATTCATTCTTCCCAGTCTGGTGCAGGTCTACAATACTTTTCCTGCTGTCCTTCGAAAGCTCTTTGGTCTTGGCCATGGCGGCGTTTGGAATCTGACTGTTTGAGGCTGTGGACACGTGTCTTTTATACAGATGATGAGTTCAAACAGGTGCCATTCATACAGGTAACGAGTGGGGGACAGAAAAGCTTCTTACAGAAGATGTTACAGGTCTGTGAGAGCCAGAGATTTTCCTTGTTTGAGGTGACCAAATACTTATTTTCCACCCTAATTTACGAATAAATTCTTTACAAATCCTACCATGTGAATTCATGGATTTTTTTTTCACATTCTGTCTCTCACAGTTGAAGTGTACCTCTGGTGCAAATTACTGACCTCTGTCATCATTTTAAGTGGGGGAACTTGCACAATCGGTGGCTGACTAAATACTTTTTTGCCCCACTATACCTCTATTGGCCTTCTTATACTGGCTTCCAACCCACTTCAGGATCCAATTTAAAAAGGTTTGGCGCCCCCTTAAAACGTTTGAAATCCTACAATCCTTCCCAAGCACAGAGGTCTATGAACCAGCTGCTCTTGGATATTCCTAGAGCAGAGCCGATAGAGCCTTTTCAGTAGTGGCTCCTTAACTTTGAAACTACTTAGCTTTTTACATTAGAGTTGTCGATCTCTCAGTCTTTTAAAAACCTATTTATGCTTGTTTATTTTTGGATCTAGTTGAGTATGGTATCTTAATTACTTTTATTTTGTTTTATTTGATTTTTACTGTATATTTATTGTTGCTTTTGAGACTGTTGGTGCATAATTTGTATAACTTGTATAGCACTGTGGTCAACTGATATTGTTTAAGATGTGCTGTAGAAATAAACTTTGACTTGACTGACTCGACTATAGCCACCTACTTCAGCATTCACCTGCCAGTATATGCGGCCATGCCCTCTAACTTTAAGCCTTAACTGCATTCAGATGGATAGATGGGTGGAAGTTCCCATTTCACAAAAAACAAAAACCCTAAAATTCAACACTACATTCATCTTTATGTAAAACTGACACATTTGTTTGTTGTGTTTTGTTTCAAATGCAAAAGAAATGGGTTCAGTCACATTTCTGTGCTCCATATTGGAGCCAAATTGATTTCTAAGTAAATTGTCAGAAAAAAAAATGAAGAACTCTGAGTACTTTGTGGGTGCCCGGTCACGGTGTGAAATAAATCAAACTGACATCAAAATTAATCATGCGCATTACCGAGAAAACAACCGACCCATTTGTATTTGGCACATTTTCCAGGGATGCGAGGGTTCACGTGTTAACTAAAAAGTTGCTGTAATGTGATTCAGAAAATAGCAGAGGGACTTTTTGGGTGTTTGTCTGATGGGGCATTAGTTGTTATATACAGGGAGTGCAGAATTATTAGGCAAATGAGTATTTTGTCCACATCATCCTCTGCATGAGCATGTTGTCTTACTCCAAGCTGTATAGGCTCAAAAGCCTACTACCGATTAAGCATATTAGGTGATGTGCATCTCTGTAATGAGAAGGGGTGTGGTCTAATGACATCAACACCCTATATCAGGTGTGCATAATTATTAGGCAACGTCCTTTCCTTTGGCAAAATGGGTCAAAAGAAGGACTTGACAGGCTCAGAAAAGTCAAAAATAGTGAGATATCTTGCAGAGGGATGCAGCAGTCTCAAAATTGCAAAGCTTCTGAAGCGTGATCATCGACCAATCAAGTGTTTCATTCAAAATAGTCAACAGGGTTGCAAGAAGCGTGTGGAAAAACCAAGGCGCAAAATAACTGCCCATGAACTGAGAAAAGTCAAGCGTGCAGCTGCCAAGATGCCACTTGCCACCAGTTTGGCCATATTTCAGAGCTACAACATCACTGGAGTACCCAAAAGCACAAGGTGTGCAATACTCAGAGACATGGCCAAGGTAAGAAAGGCTGAAAGACGACCACCACTGAACAAGACACACAAGCTGAAACGTCAAGACTGGGCCAAGAAATATCTCGAGACTGATTTTTCTAAGGTTTTATGGACTGATGAAATGAGAGTGAGTCTTGATGGGCCAGATGGATGGGCCCGTGGCTGGACTGGTAATGGGCAGAGAGCTCCAGTCCGACTCAGACGCCAGCAAGGTGGAGGTGGAGCACTGGTTTGGGCTGGTATCATCAAAGATGAGCTTGTGGGGCCTTTTCGGGCTGAGGATGGAGTCAAGCTCAACTCCCAGTCCTACTGCCAGTTTCTGGAAGACACCTTCTTCAAGCAGTGGTACAGGAAGAAGTCTGCATCCTTCAAGTAAAACATGATTTTCATGCAGGACAATGCTCCATCACACGCGTCCGAGTACTCCACAGCATGGCTGGCAAGAAAGGCTATAAAAGAAGAAAAACTAATGACATGGCCACCTTGTTCACCTGATCTGAACCCCATTGAGAACCTGTGGTCCATCATCAAATGTGAGATTTACAAGGAGGGAAAACAGTACACCTCTCTGAACAGTGTCTGGGAGGCTGTGGTTGCTGCTGCACGCAATGTTGATGGTGAACAGATCAAAACACTGACAGAATCCATGGATGGCAGGCTTTTGAGTGTCCTTGCAAAGAAAGGTGGCTATATTGGTCGCTGATTTGTTTTTGTTTTGTTTTTGAATGTCAGAAATGTATATTTGTGAATGTGGAGATGTTATATTGGTGTCACTGGTAAAAATAAATAATTGAAATGGGTATATATTTGTTTTTTGTTAAGTTGCCTAATAATTATGCACAGTAATAGTCACCTGCACACACAGATATCCCCCTAAAATAGCTAAAACTAAAAACAAACTAAAAACTACTTCCAAAAACATTCATCTTTGATATTAATGACTTTTTTGGGTTCATTGGGAACATGGTTGTTGTTCAATAATAAAATTATTCCTCAAAAATACAACTTGCCTAATAATTCTGCACTCCCTGTAGACTCTAATGGGATTAAATCTGCACTGCACACTGAAATGCTGCTCTTTAGAGGTTCCATTAGCAAGCACCACAGATGTTGCTGCCATGATGGCGACCCTTAATGAAGACGGTCAAATAAGAGGCTGCATGCCATTCTGCCGATTATATATATTTATGTTGGGGTTTAGTTTTTTTTACAACTTGGAATCACCCATTAGTTTGTTTCTGATCAGCGGCAGGCCTTTCTACCTTCTGGGTTTGATTAATGCATCACAGCATGGCCTTTGGTTTTGATCAGCACGCCTCGCAAAACAACAATAAATCTTTTCAATCAGCACGGCTCCCTTTCCGCACACCGACACACCCTCTGGAAAGACTCAAATCAGTTTTGCTTGATTTTGAAACTCGGGAATATTTGTGAGACGCCAATAATAGATTCACACATGAATTAGAGAGTGCCCTGACTTCCTCATGTGGATTGTTGCAATCAGGAAATACCCCTTTAGGATACCTCACGCTCACCATCGAACAGACATGCAGCAGCTTTTAACCCCACAGATCAACCTGTGACATTTTCATACTGCCAACACACACAGACACACACACACACACACACACACACACACACACACACACACACACATTGCAGTATAGAGCTGTGGGAGCTTCAGTGAAAGCGCGACAGTAAAATGAATGATTGAGAATAAATAATCACGGCTGTGCAGTCTCCAAGGTGACAACACGTGAGCCTCCTTGAATGTGAAGAAAGACTCTCGGTAGCCTTCTTCTTATGAATGAAAGAAAGCAAATGCACTTCACTAAAAGTGTGCTTTTAGTACAGAGACATGAAGCAAATAAAAATGTTATTGGGATGTTATTTCAGTCTGTAAGTGCATCTAAATTCATCCCCAAAAGAGAGTAAATGGGAAATCATGTCAAAGCCTGGTTTTGTATACCACTGTGAATAGTGTGGCTGAGCTACTATCGTCAGAAGTCCTGATGGACTTTGTGGATACTGTTCCAATTTTGCAAATGGTCCCAAAATTTAAGGTAAATCCTTCTTAAAGCCACTTGCATCACATGAATTTGAATGAGGCGAGGGGGAGTCTTTACAGAATTTTAGGTCTAAAGCTAACAATTGTTTCCTTTAATCCACTGTTTTTGATTCATGTGGGATCAAAATAAGGACCTTATCATAGTTGTTAATACTAGCAAGTGAGGCAAACGACAAAGAAACTTTAATGAAGGTTGGAAAAAGGGGAGAATACAAGGCTCTGGAAAATATAACATGAATTAAACCAAAGAAAAAATAAAATAAAGCTAAACTGAGGCAAATAACACAGAGGCATGAGAAAACAGTAAAATGCAACTTTATCAGTCTCAGGAGGAATTTTGTTCCACTCTTCTTTAAACGGTGATTTATTTCACTGAAGTTTGCGGGCATTCATCTGTGTGCAGCTCTCACAGCATTTGAAATAAGTTAACTTCTGGATTTTGGGGCATTGCAACACTTAATTTTTCAGCCATTCTGTTTCAGATTTGCTACTGTGTATGGCATCATTGTCCTCTTACACGATTCAGTTTGTGCCAAGCTTTAACTGTCAGTCAGATGGCTTCACTCCTAATCTTTGGTATACAGAGGACTTCATGGTCAATTCAGTGACAGCAAAACAAGCCCAAATCATCACCCCTCTGCCACCGTGCCTGACAGTTGGTATGAGGTGTTAGTACTGATATGCTGGGTTCGGTTTTCACCACATGTGCTGCTGTGCATTCTGTCCAAAGATCTCTGCCTTGGTTTCATCTGTCCCAAGTCTTGGTTTGTCCAGATGCAGCTTGCAAACCTAAGCCCTGTTGCCAAGGCAACCCTTATGTGTGCAGTCTTTTTTTTTATTTTTTTTTTTTATAAATGTGCTGTCATTAACTTTAACATTTAACATGCTAGCTGAGGACAGTAGAGTCTGAGATGTAGCTCTTTGGGTTTTTTTTTTTTTTTTTTTTTTTTTGCAGTTTCTCTGATTTCCAGTTCTGACCTGGGAAGAATCTGCTGGGGCATCCACTTCTGGGAAGATTGGTAGCTGTCTTGAATGTCTTGAATGTTTTCCACTTGTGTAGAATGATGGACTTCAGATTGTTTGGAAATTACCTTAAAATCCCTCCAAGATTGCTGGGCAGCAATAGTTGGATCTCTAAGATCACTCCTGTTGTCTTTTCCCGGTGGCATTGTGTCAACTAGGGGTGCAACGATACACAAAATTCACGGTTCGGTTCGGTTCGATACTTTGGTGTCACGGTTCGATATTTTTTCGATACAAAAAAATGTTCATGCCTTTTTAATTTGTCATTTATTAAATTTATAAATATATATTTTAACTCAAAAGTACAGTTTTTAAATTTAATGTTGCTGAAACAAAAGTAATTAAAAAAATGAATATATCTCAGGGCTCTCAAAATTTCAAAATCCCTGGTAGCCCTTCGGGCAGGGACTCTTCAGTTTTTGGTAGCCCAAAATAAATGTAAGTAGCCCGAATAAAAAAGAGAGCAATTTTTTGATTGATGTTTTGTTTCCTTTACAATATTATACATTAAAGTATAATATTGTAAAGGAAACAAAACATTAATCAAAAAATTGTTGAAACACAAATTACAACATTGTATAAAAATTACAATCATCAACTCAAATACTTGGTTCTAATTGAACAGAAATTTCTATGAACTTGTAAGAACTGTGTAGGACATGAATCAGTCTGTCAGATCCTGAATTTGAAATTTCCACTGAAGTCACGGGTAAGAGACAAGTGGAACCAAGATCTAGGCCATTTGCTTTTTGAAGTTTGCAAAGACTGCTAAATTTTGCCAGTGGTAGTTCACTCTTTGCAACATAGTACGCTATTCTAAACAGATTTTTTCAGGTTTATTTTTAGTATGTTATTTGCAATTAGTGTTTGTTCTGGGAAAGATATTGCAGACTGAGCAATAATGCATTTCTTGCATTTCTCATGGGTTCTAATGGGGGCCTTTCTTAAAATGACTGGTCCCAGTAACAAAGGCGCTTGTCGACTCAGAAATCGAGAGAAAACCAACAACACACCCGGCAGAACATTATGTTATTTACACGGGTGCACATAAGTGGTCCGCATGTGCGCATTCGCTGTCAAAATAAAAGACGCACACCAGATAAGAAGTTGCAACGCGCGTTTGCGTCCATATAAAAAGCACTGTTTTTGTCCGCTAGAGTGGGATTTTCACGGCACATTCCGCACCACATCTCTGTGCGTTCATCATTTGTTTGAAGCCAGCTCACCTCCTGCAACCACTTTTCCGAGAATACGTGCTTCTTTTGTAGTTCGGACTCCTTCTGACATTTGTTTGGAGGTGGAGGAAAACCAAAGTAATTGCTTAAAGGAGCTTCTTCGACATCTTTAAGAGTTCTAAACAAATGTCTGTCCTCCTCCAGAAAATCTTATGTATGCAAACACGCGTTGCAACTTCATATCTTGTGCGCGGTTTTTTTGGGGGGTTTTTTGACAGCGAATGCGGACCACTTATGTGCAGCCCCGGTTATATAGCTCGTCATATTGCAGCCACAGAAATTATTTTGTCCATGAAACCATAAAGCTGCACTTTCTTTTTGCCTTATAGGCTGATTTGTCATAACTTTTCCGTTTTGTGGTAAGCTTTTCTTTGGCTGTCACTTCTTCACCCTGACCTGTCTTATTTGGCTCAGCAGAACTAAAATAAATATCCTGCTACTTATACACACACACACACACACACACACACACACACACACACACACACACACACATAACGGTCAGCGATTCTCTGCGCGATCAACCTCTTACATGTTTAAGCTTGCTGCGGGAGATTTCACTTGTCATGTTTGCATAGTAAGCTAAGGATTGATAAGACGATGTCAGAGGAATTGGTGCGCAAATTATCATCACTCACCAATCAGTACTGTCGCTCTCTATACACAATTGGCACGATTGCAAAGTGAAAACAAAAAACAAGCGCAAATTCAAACGCGATTTCAATATGTCACATATTGACAGTGGCTCACCGATGCCAATGACATAATTACCCAGCTACATTTCCGAAAGAATGCAAAAGCATTGACATATATTTTTCCTTCCTACAATAGCCCGACAGGCAGGGCAGAGAGATTTTGGACTGGAAAAATCGCTAGCCCCGGGACGTCGGGCTAGCGATTTTGCAAGCCCTGTATCTGATTGAGGAATCACTCATCTTTGGAAAAGAGAGTTTATTACAGAGAAATGGCTCTTTCCAAAATAAAAGCTATACTATACACTTCTTCTGGGCTATATTCTCAGCAGCATATTGTAGCGGGTCAGGGCTGTTCGGGGTTCTGTTTGTACAGTTATGTTTTGTTTATGTTGCCATAGTGACGAGTGACGCCCTCTCGCTCCGACGGTGTGTCCTTCCGGGGTCAGAGGGCGCCCTGTGTGTTGTTGTTGCTGTGCGGTTGCCGCGCTGAGCAGTTAGCTAGCGGCAGTGTTCTTCTGCAGATGTCAATAAACGGCTGTGCTCCCTGGCTAGCTCACGGGAAGCAAGACCAAACGACACCTCCGTCTCCTCCTTGTCTGAGCTCGCCACAATATTAAACATATCAGGTCCCCATAAGGAGAATCATGTGCTAACGGCTGTCTAAATGACTCGGGTAAAGTTTGTAGCATGCATGCTTGTTTTTGTCTGCTTCCACTTGTCTTTGCACTAGGATGATGTCGGCGTAAATGTGCAGTCATATTCGTTGTGTTCCCACTAGTGTTGTCAGTGTTAATCTCGTTGAAATGACGTTAACGCCACAACACGGCAAATCTCCGTTAACGAGCTACCCCTGATTGCCCTGTGCGTGGGGCTAGACGGCCAACACGTTAACGAGCTAACTGCGCTAACACACTAGCTCCCACCCATGTAATTGAGCATTGCGTGGCACATCCAACATACTGTTTTACTTTAGTCCATGATGCGCTTACTTTCAGGGTCATACGTCACATGAAAACCAAAATAATTCCAAACGCCAGATCTGAATGAGGGTGGGGGAGGTTCAATTTGCCATGTTGCAAGGAGAGCTTAACTTCTGTCTCGCTAGCTTGCCCTGCGCTCTTCCTTCTGGCAATGCTGTCTGTGTTGAACGCTCAGTGGATCTGCGCTCGACAGTGCAGCCTAGGCGGAGTAGTCAAACGCAGATTCACTGAGCGCTCAACACAGACAGCATTGTCAGAAGGAAAGTTGATAAAATAAATTACAAATTTTGTATTGTTCGATACATATGCATACCAAACCGAAAGCACTGTATCGAACGGTTCAATATCGATACGAATATCGTTGCACCCCTAGTGTCAACACACACCTGAATGCTGCAGACCAGTAAAATGACAAAACCTATGATTTTATAGAGGTGCTCACATTTGCTGATGATCAAATCAGCTGCATTTGATTAGCAGCACCTGGTAGCTATTAGACCTCTTTATTCCTGTGGAAACAGCGAGGTTGTACTTTATTTTTCACACACTGGTTCTGGATTTTGACTTAGCTCTTGTAAAAGAAATAATAGCACTATTTAATATGGTTGGTTGCATTTACCTAGTTTTAGAACCTGCTGAGGACCAGTTTTTATGTCCTTTACGTATTTGCTTTTTCACATGACTATAAATACAAATTAGGAGTCAATAGAGAAATTAAAAATATCCAAGTGGAAACATTCACACCAATGGAATTGCTAATTACTTAACACAGGGAAAAAACAAAGGCAGGGAGTAAAACAATCAGAAACACACAGACAAAAATGGCTAAAATAAATAAATAAAATAAAACAGGAGTTAAAACATACCCCAGAAACTCTTGTTTTTAATCTTACATGTTATTTGGTTGAAAAAAGTTTTTTTTTTTTTTTTTTTTAAAAGCTCTTGTAATTTTAAACTAGAAGAAAAATTAGCATTTTTCTTAAAAAAAAAAAACTTAAATGGTTATTCAGTAATTAAACTACATAGATGGGATCATAATAATAATTGTATGAGACAAAACATTAACCATTTTACAGGATTCGCTGAACTTGTTTTTAAAGAGGAGGGACTCTTATTAAGTTATTAAGAGTTAAGAAGTGCAGACTGAACTGGAAACAAGTTATTCATTTTAAGAAGAGGGTTGTCTTTTCTAAACAGAGGTTGAAAGTGCACATAAGCTTTTGCTTAATATATTAAAAAAAGCACTTAGTCTTTGTGCACACTGATGGGTAACAAAGGTTGCATTACTTGTTTATTATGGACATTTATATTTATTATATTCCTTTTGATATCCACTAAAAGCAAATGTTAAACATTTTACAGGAGATGGCGCTGGCACTTGGAGGCTTAGTGTATGTGCTGTTTCTCTAACACAAGAGATTTCATATATTGTCATATAAATGGAGCAGCATTGGAAGTCTTTTGTTTAAAGCACAACAGCTCTATCATTTCAGAATACACTGGGGCTGGAGTACCATAGCGTGACACTAAGTAATACACATCTCAGCTGGGATGCCCCAGTTATTCACCCCTGCACAAAGCATGAAGAGGTTGTTGACACTGCGGCGCTCCAACGATCCAACACGAGGCGGACAACGCTCCAAGTGGCATAAGGGTCTCAGAGCCCTGACGTGGTGCAGCAGTGCTGGGGGAAAGTGTGTGTCTAGGGAGGGGAGGAGGTCCTCATACCCTCATTGTTGACCTATGACTCACATCCAGGGACAGTACAAAAACATATAGCAAAAGAAATTGGCTGGGAGGTGAAGTTGCCCCACTGGGAGAGGGTGATAGTGAACTCTATTACAGCGAGTGCAGATTGAACTGTGAAAGGAGCAGGAGCACCGGGTATGAATGGGGATGAGAGGATTAATGTGTTAGAGAACTTCATGGAGGTGATATGTGGTAATATGGAGGTGTCAACAGGCATGTATGAAGTGGGTGGCGTGGTTCAAACACACACACACACATATATATATACACTTCTTTCTTAAGTCGTCTTGGCATGGATTCAACAAAGTCCTGGAAAGTCCTCAGAGATTTTGGTTCATATTGATATGACAGCTTCACACAGTCATTGAAGATTTGTCAGCTGCACATTCATGAAGCAGATTTGGTATTCCATCACATTCCAGAGGTGCTCTGTTGGTTTGGGATCTGGAGACTGTGGAGTACAGTGAACTCATTATTAGGTTTAAGAAATCAGTTTTTTGAGCTTTGAGACATGGTGCGTTATCCTGCTGGAAGATAAGAGCAATGTGGTCACAAAGAAATAGACAGAGATAACAGCAATAAGCTGGTAGCCTGTGGTGTTTAAAATGTGCTCAACGGTCCAAAATTTGCCAAAAAAATATCCCCCGCAAGCCTGAATTGTTGATACAAGGTATGGTGGATCCATATTTCCATGTTGATACCAGGCTATGTAGTTCCAGTCTTCTATGATCGCATTAAGCTGACAGGAGTGGTACCTGGTATGGTCTTCTGCTGCTCTTGAAATGCTCTTCATAACTTGGTTATAATGAGTGGTTATTTGAGTTACTGTTGCTCTACTATCAGCTTGAAGCAGTCTGACCATTATCCACTGATCTCTAGCATCATCAATGCATTTTCTGACCCTTATTGGATATTTTCTCTTTTTCAGAGCATCCTCTGTAAACCCAAGAGATTCTCATGTGTGAAAATCCCAGCTGATTAGCAGTTTCTGAAATATTCAGACCACCCTGTAAGGCAACAACACTTTTTCAGCAATTAAAGTCACTTAAATCATCTTTGAATCTCTGCAGGTTTTCAGCATGTCACAGTTGCTGCCATACAATTGGGTGATTAAATATTTGCGTTAATTAGCAGATGAGCAGTTATATGGAATGAGGTGACTGGTGAGTGTTTGTGTAGCATTGATGCCTTTGTGGTGTTGAGCTTTGAGCAGATTAGTGATGTGTCGGTCGCGAACGAAATGGCTCTTAAAGCCGGCTCTTTGAAGTGAACGACGCGAGCCGGTTCCTTATCCGTGTTTTTTTTTTCTTCTTTCTCTCACCCTCTCTCTTCGCTGGCGAGCCTTGTGCTTTACGCTGGGAAGAGGGGGGAGGGGCGGTAGTTACATTCGCAGTAGCACAGGAACAGAGCGGGAGGGAGAGACAGAGAAAGAGCCAGGGATAACAATGTCACATTAGAAAAGGTATAGTAATCAGCCACAACTATTTTCAGTTGCAGATGATAAAGGATTCAGAAAGTTTATTCATGCAGGCCCATATGACAGAGAATGTGCATCTTCTTTTTGTTTTCATATGTTAATTTATATTTAATTGTGTTGTGGTTTGCAGTGTTTTGTGTTGTTTCACTTTAAATTTGTAAAAGGAAAAAGCTGAAAATTTAGATTGTTAAAAATTAAAATGTAAATAGTTGGTTTTTGTATTATGTGATTTATTTATTACATTTTATGTGGAGTGAATAAATAAAAGTATATTTACGGTTGCCCCTACAGACAAAGCACGTATAAACTCCAAAACACGTAAAAACTCAGAAGCACATAAAAACTCAAAACACGTACAAAAGACAACAGAAGTGCTCCAGGATGCTAGGCGCAGTGTTGAGCTTTTGTTACCTAGTGGCTACACAAGCCAGGAAGTACCAATGACGGGATTTGGTGTGTGGTAGTAACAGGTAAATGAACATTTTTTTTTAATTATTTGAATATATATGAGTGCTTGTGTATAAATACACAAACAATACACACATGCTTTCAATTGTGTAATTTAAGTGATCTAGGTAGCTCTGTTTTGGAAGTTCAGTTCATGCTAGAAATGTGTTTTGGAATTTGTACATGCTTTTTGGAGTTTGTACGTGTTTTGTCTCTAGGGGCCACCGCATATATTTATATATAAACATATATAAATAAAACCACTTTTTTTGCATTAGTAATTCCTTTTGTGCATAATTTTATATTATTGTTAATAATAAATTACTTAAAGCAACAAAACAACCCGAAGAGCCAGTTCGGAACCGAAAGAGCCGGTTCTCTAAAAAGAGCCGGAAATCCCATCACTAGAGCAGATTACCAAATGGACACAGCCTGCAAAAAAAAAAAGATACTTCAGTTTACCTCATAGAGAGAATCACCCGATTCATTCTGCAGAGCAGGAACAAGACCCACATGTGACAGACAATACAGTAAAACTACTTAGTTGCCATGCTTTAATCACTTTGTCTTTGTTTCCCCCCTACAGGTAGCTTTAGTTTCTAAATTTGGCTTTTTAATCACATGATCCTTGTCAAACAAATGAGTTTTCCATTTTCATAACAGATCCACTCAAAACCAAATTTAGCACAAGATAAGGGCCTTTCATAAATGCCGACGTATAATTGAGTAAAGCTTATAATTCAGTATCTATAAATTATGAAGTTACTTCATTAAGTAATATTAAGTAATAATATAGAAAAAAAGCTATCAGGATGTGTTCTGGTTTAATGATTCATGATATGTAAGCAATAGGTAATATCCATCGTGGAACTTTATCTTTTTCTGATGTTTACTTACATGTTTAAGCTGTACTAAAGAAAAATGTGGACCCAGCGCAAATGATCTTTGACTGTGTAAAAGTCTCAAGATGTTCTTTACCATGATTACAGGTAATTATATGCTGCTGACAGCATTTAACGTAACCACAGTACCTGCAGTTACAGAGGTACCTCTTTTTTCTTCCTTGCAGGGTGCTTGTACTCTGAATGGCTGAGTTGTACTTCAAAGACACATTATATGATTTTAAAGATTACAGTTACAGAAACGGAAAACATGTATTTCTCTGTGGGGACTCTGGAGTATTTGAAAATTGAATGTTCGCAATGCTCTTCTAGGTGATTTATCTAAAGTATATAATCAAAATGTTCTCTGACTCTGCCTATGAAACAAATGAAAAACATTTCAGTTTTTTTACAATATTGGCAGGCTTCTATTTTTAGATGGCTTCCCAGAAGCCTTATTTTGAGCATGTGCACTTGCATATCTGCAATTTCTTGTTCAGACAGCAAAGAACAACTTTTGTGTCAAACTTAGCAATCTTCATGATATGTAACGGTACCAGAGACAAGAAGTTGGTCCCCATCTACAACCCAGAGACCAACGAGCAGTCAGTGGACGGGTCTGCAATGTGAAGTCTGCAGGAGTGCGAACAGGAGCATGTTTGTTTTTCCTGTTTTTCACAGAGTTTGACCGTCTACTTCACAATTCACAGAGACGTTAGTGCATCTCAAGATGGCGATAAAATGGCAATGAGCCAGATCAGTGTGCAATTGAATGGGGTGAAGTTGGCATGTAACTGTAATAAATCTGTGAAAATTGCAAATCTGTTGTCTTCTGTGCACACATATATTCACATTAACTACTTACACAGAGAATTCAGCCAGAGGCTCATAGATTTGAAATAGATATTCTAAAACTCATTCAAAAACAGTGACAGAGCTGTTGCAGAACTGATTTAACAGCAAAATGACATAGGTGCTCAGCAACTTTGCTTTTAAATTGGAATATAACAAGAATACAACCAGTCGGCACTTGAGTCATGCTCTTGTAAAGAGAAATGTTGCAGAACAGTTTTTGCTCCCTGGTGCAGATTGACTTAGATCGACTCACTTCTTTTATAGAGTAGATGGCATTTACTCGCAAACCTTCACCAGTCTGTCAGAGAGTGATTGCTAGCTAGCTAGCTTGACAATAAACAACACTAAGAATGTGAACTTATTGTAAATAGAGATTCAATTAGTTTCAGCCAGAAGAATTTGGGGATCTATCTTTGTTTAAGCATGAAGTTCGAGTGGTGGAGAGTGGGTAGCCAGAAAATTGCTGTTGAAAGAAACAGGTATGTGTGGCACCAAGTTTGGACTCACTTAAGTCCACAAAAACCATTGCAATGATAGTTAAGCTGTCTCTTCACCAGAGCAGTCATATGGAGGGAAGAGCAATCTGGCAGAGACTGGAAGCACAAGCTGGTCTTTAAAAACTGCTCGCTGATGAAGAAATGACAAAGAGGTGAATGAGATGCACAGTAAACAAATCTGAACAGCCGACCCAGAGACCACCTGAGAGAAAATGACAGACTACAGTACATTTTCAAATCTGTACCACAATGAGGTTTCATAGAGAGATTAATTGGCTCTTGATGACATCATACAGAGCCCTAAGTCTGGCTCACAGGGGCTATATGCACATAGTCTGACCTCATTTTTTTTTTTATATTAACATAAATCCTTATAACATCATATGTACAAATAATGAAGAGCATAGTAGGTACAGTTTGTCATTGTGATAAGGACAAAGTATTAATTTTTTTTTACATTTAAACTAATGGGACAGTTTGTGTTTTTAAAAGTAAACCTTTAGTCTTAATATTTTCCCTAAATTCAAAGAAGCTGAGCGATGTGAAGCATGAATGAAATATGACATACATATGCAAATATAAAGGTGCTCTGTATAATAAATGAGTGTGTTCCTGTAAGCGCATTGTGCTTACTTCAGCAAGGCTTTGGGTTTATAATTTAGCATGATGACATGTTCCCAATGCTAGGGAGAACAGAGCAGAGTCAAACAGTAACTCAATATAATGAAACAGAAATGAGGAAAAATTAGAAGAAAGAGGCAATTACACAAACAAATAAGAAAATAAAGAAGAAAATGTAGAAATAATAGAAGTCATAGGTCGCAGATTAAATTGTCTAAATGTGTATACATGCATATGGACTCCAATTTCCTCTCCGTAAATACAGAAAATTAAAAGGGCTTCTAAAAATATAATTTGTGGGCCTGATGTGGTTGTGGGATGTTAGAGGTTGCAGTCATCGAGGTCAGAACATTGTACATTCATTAATTTTTTCCCCGTGTGCAGAAATGATCTTATTAATCTCTATTAACCGTGTACAAAACCGACCGCGGTCCTGTAATTACTTCCCCACGCACGCAAAATGACAGACTACAGCACGTGTATGAATCGGCACCGCTGTGCGGCTTCATAAAGACATAAATGAGGATGGAGAATTGTGCCGTGTTTTCATGTCTAAGTACATAAAGTACTTGCTGTCGCATCAACACCGGGGTCACATTATAGCTCCAATTTCTTTTTTCTTTTTTTTTTACACATTAATTATGAACATTTCTGCTTTTGTAGTGTATAGTTGCTTTTATTTTATTTTGCGGGTTAGAATGGCAAACCACTGTAAAAACTAATTATATCAACACACTCAAAAAGCCTATTCTCTATGCTGCTAGTGTGTAAAACATTTCTGAGAAGCATTATATAAAAAATATGTAGTTTTTCAGTTCTTCTGGCACTGAGAGACAAAATACAGAAAGACAGACTGAATGAAGATGCTGCTCTACAAGCGTGAAAAGAATATCTAATGGAATTCCTTCAAACAGAGTTGTTGCACCATGAGTTTAAAGTTCATCATTCTTCAGGATACTTGCATTATTTTTCATTTGAAGCTTGGTCAGCTGCCCTGTGCCGACTTTCTACCTGCTTGTGTGGGCAAAGTTCAAGTAAACTGAACTTTGACTCAAAATATGATGACCTTCACAGCATACGTCCAGGCAGAATGGCAAGTATAGGCTACTGAAGAAATGAATTTAAGTTGTGTTTCCACCACAGGGACTCTTGATGAAGTTTTCGGAGATTGGTTTTCTCCCACATAAGTCACTGCTTTCGAGGTGAGACATGCAGTCCTGAACCACATCGATAGGTCAAGTATAGCAACTGTAGGCAGTTTTATTTAGTTGTTGTCTGCTGTGCTTCAACTCAGAGAAAATGAGCTACAAGATGAACTCACAATGAAGTCTGTGTGGACAACATCCAACAAGAATTTGAGATACAATAAAAACATCCACCCTTACTGACCTCACCCTGACTCACTGATTGCATCATCTTGATTCTTTTCTTTTTCAGCTATTCTGTTGTAGATCTGCTGCTGTGCTTTGGCTCATTGTCCTGTTGCATGACCCAATTTCAATAAAGCTTGAGCTGTCAGACAGATGGCCTAACATTTAACTCTAGAAATTATGGCATACACAGGAGTTCATGGTCTACTCAGTGACTGTAAGGTGCCCAGATCCTGTGTCTGTAAAACAAACAAATCATCACCTCTACACCACCTTACCAGACACTTAGGATGAGGTGTTGACATGCTGTGTTTGAGTTTTGTCAGATGTGGTGTTGCACATTATAACTTTCTTCAGCCTTTTTCTAATTGTACTGTCATGAACTTCAGCATTAAACATGCTCAGGCCTCAGTCCCTTTTTTCCAGTTTTTCTGAAAAGCCTTCAAATATCTAGAACATTGCGATGATACCTGGGGCTAGGAAAAATATATCTCCCATATTGGCTTCTTTTTATTGGTTTCCTGTTAAATCCAGAATGTATTTTAAATTCCTTCTCCACACATACTAAATCTTGAATAATCAGGCCCTGTCATAACTTAAAGACCTCATAGTATCCTACTATCCCAACAGAGCACTTTGCTCTCAGATTACAAACTACAAGCAAGCCTAAAAAGTAAAATGGGATACTTCTCTTCTGTGGAACCAGCTCCCAGTTTAACTTTTGGAGATGGACATCCTCTGTACTTTTAAGACTAGGTTTAAAATCTTCCTTTTGGATACAGCTGAGAGGGCTATAACAGGTGACCCTCAATCCTCCCTTAGATATGCTGCAAAACAATTAAACTGCTTGGGAGGGCTTACCATTATGCACTGAGCATTCCTTCTTCACCCACCTCTTTTGACATGGCGTGTTTATATACCACTTTCTATTTAATCATTAGAAATTATTAAACTCAATTAATTATTAAAACACCAGTGAACTGGACACAATTGCTGTTAATCACATGCATTTGATTAGCAGGAACTGGCTGGCATTAAAGCGCGTGCGCGCGCACACACACACACACACACGCACACACACACACACACAGTATTAAAGTCTTTCGGCAAAAGCATCTCTTTCTACAACTTTCTGGTCTTATTGGTTGGAAAGGCTTTAGGAAGTCTGAATATATTCCCTTAAGGTCCCTGTTTGCTTTATATTCGGAATGACTCTGCTGCAGTTTATTCAGTTATGCATTCAGCTTTAAAGTAAAAAACAAAATGACACAATCCAAAGAATGCTCTATAGTGATGTGCGATACCACTGATTTCCTTTCCGATCTGATACCAAGTAATATTCAGGGTGGTATCGACGATACTGATCCGATACCGATACTTTGTACAAAAACGTATTTTATTAATTGTATCTCAAATTATAGCATCATAATGATTACAGGACATCAGATTACTTGTTCTTATCACTTAATCATGCAGAGTTCATCACATAGAAATAAAAAAAAAATGAAGTTGTGCGCTATTTGAACACCTTGCCTGCCTGCAGCACTAAAGAACTCCGTGAGAGACGTCTGTGTCGCCCTAGCAGCACCTGTCCCTGTCCTCCTCTTCAGTTCGTCTCAACATACACTCGTCATATTCTGTGATATGATTTACTCTGAGGTGTTTGACAAGGTTAGTGATGTTGCCACAACCATATATGCCAACCCTCCCGAATCCGATCCCGAATTTCAGTGCCCCTCCCGAAAATCTCCCGAAGCCACCATTCTCCCGAATTTTTCCACCCAGACACCAAAATTGAAAAACCATATCGCAGAATTCATAGCGCAGCCCAGCCAATTCCAGTTTCCAACAATGGCGGCAGCTACTTAGTTTTAATATTACTCTTATTTCTCTTTCTGGGTCGCAAAAAAACTTTTAACATATTTTCAGGTGAGAATGTAGCTGTGTACACTTCAAATATCTGAGCCGACCGACACATCGTCTTCAAACCCCCGCGGTCTTTCGCTACTCGGGTTAAACATGATGTATAAGTCACTTTGATAACTTAAAAATGTTATTGTTTGGCTTTTTCAGTGTTTTATTTGTTCGTGAGTAAATCGGTTTGGCTGAGATTAAAGTTATTAGATTAGATTAATTTAAATTTAACTTTATTAATCCATCGAGTGGGTTCCTCTGGGGTTTTCACACAGCTGAATAAACGTCAAACAGAAAACTGATTAAACAGAAGTGTGAGACGGTCGAGAGTTTACGCCAGTGCTCTGTTATATTTTAGATAGCAAGGAGCAGACGGCAGAGTTTCACTCCACCAAGGGAGCTCGTGACGTACTACCCGGCTTTCTTTAGACCGCGAAGGCCGGGTCCTCAGGTGGAAGCAGCCTCTGAATTTGGACACCCCCGCTGTTTCCAGGCCGGCCAATAATAACGGTGACATTTAACGTATTTTACCCGATAAATAAACACTGTAAAATGTATTTTGAATGTCTCCCTAATTCTGAGGTCTCAAGGTTGGCAAGTATGGCCACAACACCTCACTTTTTTGCCACATGTATCGCAAACCACGTCTCAGCTGTTTGTGGAGGTAAAATACGTCTGCACATGACATCAACTGCGCTCAGCCATTGTTGTGAGTGTGCACGCCAGCGGCTGCGAGACATGTAGTTTCTTTCCACTGTGTTTCTGTTAATGAAAAACTACAAATTTACCCTAAAGTACTAAAATATCGATATTTTAATGTGAGAATCGATTCTAGAACATAAATGATTGGTATCGGAGGAATCGATATTTCAGGATCGATCCGCACATCACTAATGCTCTAAAACTCCCTGAATTTATTGTATAAATCCTCCAAGAACTACAAACCAAAGATGGAACTTTTTCTAGTAAAGTTTGTAGTCACAAAGACGTATGCTTTTTTTTTTCTTTAGAAATACTTTGATATTGAGGCCCTGATAAATACAATTCAGTGGGGACAATATGTGTCTGTGCTTGATATTCTACTGAACTGCAAGCAGCCATAAAAAGCTTTTACAATACTGCACAGGAAAGTTACGGACATGTTTTTAGCCTAACAAATTACAAATACACTCCAGCAAAGGAAACAAGTTGAAGTGGTCTCCTACCGATCCTTTGTTTTCTGCTGGTCTCTCTCGACTCTGATCCGATTACTAGTATGGAACTCATGTAGCATTAGCTTTGTCAGTCATTTGTCACGCGTAGGTGGCAGGTCTGGTTTCCTGCTTCTCTGATGGACGGGTAGGGGCCATATCTGTACATCAGCTCCACGTCTATACATCAACTCCCGGCGCCTCATCTTGTTTGGAAATGAAAGTCTTTATTATTGATTTTGGCTCTGACTGTACATCCGTCTCCAATTTGTACCCCATCCCTCCTTGTCTAATGCTGTCTATATTAAGCCAACTATCCATCTCCAGTCTTTGCTCACCGTCTGAGCATGAGTGAATTTATAAGTGTGTGTGGGTGGCGTAGTGATGTGTTTTATTTTTCCTACCCGTGGTTCTTAAGCCTTAATGTTCTGACAAGTAAAAAACACTGATGAAAACTGGTTTCCCAGATATAACCTGAGGTTGGTACTACATTTAAGATTTCATATATATGCATATATTTCCTTCCACTTTCTTTCTACTCTGTCTTTTGCTAAGTTTCTTTTTACCTGTCCATTACTTCTCTTTAGTGGTCGATGCCTTTTTCAGAACACTGTGTGACTGCAGTGGCTGCCACTGGTAACTCTACAAATAAAAATCTAGGTCTGAAAAGTAAATAGAAAATGTTTTATTCCCTCAGCAGCATCACAAGTGAAGGTCAGAAATGGAAAAGGTATAATTTCCAACCTCTTTGGAGGATGTTTTGTTGAAATGAAAATATAATGTTCTGCTCTAAAGATAAAAGCATCAGCCAGTTGAGACATGGTGGTTTCTTTAAATGCGCTCTCCTCTCACACTATTTATTGTTAACGTGACCTTAAGGGAGTTTACCATCTACTCTTCCCGTTGTGGCCAAATCTACCATCAGTGTGAGCAGCTGGGCCATCCTTTTTTTTCTTTTTTTTTGCCTGTCCCGTTTTGCTCTTTTGCCATCAGAATTCTTGTCTAAAGGCGAAGAAAGATGCCCAACGGATTTACTTTACCAAATGGACCATCCCAGCCTTGCTGTATTGGTCTATTTGATTCACCTTTTATTGTTTATTTTATTTTCACTTGCTAAATACGGGACAGACTTGACTGGGGAAAAGAAAGGGGACAAAGAAAGAGGGAAAGAAAAACAGCGGGGAAGAGGGACAGGGATAAAGGGCAAAAAACAAACAAAATAAGCAGACAAAAAATACATATATCAATCACCTGGATCACCTGTTGAGAAAGAAAAAAGAGAAAACAAGCAGAAGAAAGAAAAAGAGCAACATAATAAACAACATCACGATGATCTATGGGAATATCACAGTAAATGCTAAACATTATTGTGCAGCACGTAAGATCGACAGCGCACGGTGCGCTTTGAGGTAGGAGCCAAAAAGGGTGTAGTTTGTGTGTGTGAGCCCCCGTGTGTACACCTGTGAGCATGAGCGTGCTTGTATTTAAAAGGTTCCTTCATGTAATGATCTGCTAGAGGGTGTGGGGAGCCACAGCCCCGTCCTCCAGGGCATGAAGCAGGTATGGAGGAGATCAAAACTCCAGACATCCAGAGGCCCTCAGAACACAAGAGACCAAGGAAGACCAACAGAGGGGCAGCCGCGCCACTATCCCAGAAAGAGCTGAGGACAGCCCCAGATGAGGGGTCACTCAGCAGCCGCGGAGCAGAAGCCAGGAGGGGGGGGGGGTTGTAGTGACGTGCCCGTGAGCTCCGCCGGCAGCCAGCTGTGCCAGAGTGACCGAGTGGAAAATAAGTTGTTTGTGAATGGAGACAAATGTGAATCCCACATTGATACCGTCTCTTTTTCTAGGCTACATTGTGGTGAATGGACAAATCAGGGCAGATCCAGCCAAGATCCAGGCTGTAATAGATTGGCGCATACCAACTACCTGAAGCAGCTCCAAGCTTCCTTGGGTTAGCCATCTTTTATTCATAATTTTGGAAAGATTGCCCTGCCTCAGTCTAAACTGACATCTTCCAAGATAGCCAGTGGAATGAATCGGCAGAGAAAACCTTCACCACTCTTAAGGACTTGTTTGCTGCAGCACCAGTGCTCATTCAGCCAGATACTAGTCAGCTAGTGTCTACTACTAGCGTCTCAACTAAAGCCCACTGTTTCCAGTCCGAGTCTAAAGATGGAGTGGAATTTATCGGACTATCAGCTTGGATTCTGTACAGAGAGCCTATCCAGAGGTTGTTTCCTCTTTTTGAAAGCCACTTTAATAGTTTTTTCACATTGCTGTAAACTCACCAAACTGCATTCTGTGTTAGTGTCCTGCCTGCTCTTGAAGTATGACAACACCAAGAGGCTTCTGGAACCCTTAATGCAGTCTTTGCAAAATAAACTGCTGGAACCTGAATGCATCACGGATATTACTTTAAAACCTGATCACAGCTCACTGCTTTTTTTTTGTAGGACCAAAGAACAAAAATAAATGTCTAAAATACCACCGTAACTAATAATTTTATCATTTGACTGGTGGTTACCTAGGAGCAGAGATGGGCAGTAACGCGTTACTGTAATCTGATTACTTTTTTCAAGTAACGAGTACAGTAAGGGATTACTATTGCAAAAACGGTAATTAGATTACCGTTACTTTCCCGTAGGAACGCTGCGTTACTAAAACCGTGATTTTTTGCGAGAATGTCTCATGACAGTGACGTAAGCGAGTGCGCCGTTAGTGACAACAGCTGTGTGCAGATCAACAATGGATCACATATCGATTGTGGGAGAGAGTATGAGCGTGCAGCGTTTAAAGCGTGGAAGTACTGACCTTACTTTGAGTTTGATTCCATAAAAAGTGACAAAAACATTAGCGTCCATCGTGCGTGGGAAGAAAACTTTTTACAGCGAAAAAACCCCCCTAAACTTCCAAGCAAGCACCGAGTGCGCAACAACGTAATGGGAAATTCACAGAGAAACTCGCGGATTCGTCAACTGACTGCGGCACACCTGCACCAGGGTAAACCTCCGCCTACCTCAGTCCTGCTTTACAGGTGAAAATAGAGCAACAGGACCGCTGAGTGTTTGACTTTATTTATTTTCTGCTGTGTTTTACTTGCATCTATTTGAAAGAGTGAGTGTAAACACAAAAAATATTTTATTTTATGTGCTGGAATGTGTAGAAAATAGGTTTAAATGTTAAACTAATTTATTCAAGTCAGAGAATGTTGCATATAATTAAATTTTTGCTTGATGCATAAAGTTAAAAGATTAAAACTGATAAAACAAGTTAAAAAAAGAGACTTTTCCATTTGATTACATTTTGTATGATGGATTATGTAGAAAAAGTAGAATTGGGCTGAAAGATCTATCGCTTTATCACCTCTTCAGGTTGTAAATCGTGTTTTTAAAAAGTAACTAAGTAACTAAGTAATTAATTACTTTTGAAAATAAGTAATCAGTAAAGTAACGGGATTACTTTTTTCAAGTAACTTGACCAACACTACCTAGGAGCCACCCACACAGGTGATTTTATTCTCTAAGGTTAATTAGACCACTTCTCATAAGTGCATAGGTGTATATGTACTTACCCAGAACATCCTTTTTCTCATTAACATGGGACATTTAGGCCTTTTACACTGAAGACATGTTGACATACCACAGATGGAAAATCACAGGTGTGACAGAATTAAACTAATGTTCGCTGAACTCCATTTAGTTTAACAGTTCACACTGGCTTATTGTCACACAATCAGGACCTGCAGAGACCCTTGAATAGAA
The DNA here is from genome assembly GCF_900408965.1 of Simochromis diagramma. Taxonomy (NCBI): domain Eukaryota; kingdom Metazoa; phylum Chordata; class Actinopteri; order Cichliformes; family Cichlidae; genus Simochromis; species Simochromis diagramma. The sequence goes on from NW_024387488.1 coordinate 662,419, forward strand.
CAAAGGAAGTGTTAATGTTCTTCATAACACCTTTGCTTTTCCAAGGTGACAAGTCAAAATGTCTCCTGTGAAAATGACTGTTTCTTTATCATTCTTGCAGGTGAGGTGAAATATAATCTGCATGAATTAATGACACCTGGACAGATATGCAAGGACCTTTCTGCTTTGCTAATATTTTTATGGCACATTAGGTGTCACAATCGGGAGTCTTATCTAAAGTCAAATTTAAGTGAAACTATTAAAAGAATAAGCAGAGAAGATTTATTCTATTCTAATACAGTGCAGAATTTCTTTCTCTCCCTTCTTAAAGAGATGTATGATGTACAACAATGACAATCCATGTTAATCCTAAATGTTGATGATTTAGGCTTCAGTCTTTCCTCTAAATAATTCAAAACATTCTGTGACTTAGGTTTTCTGATTCTTTTGCAACGTTCTCCTCTTCAGCTCTGCCAAACTAATCTGACCACTGTGGAAATGTCAACAAACAGTAAGATATGGCGATATTAAACTGGTGCTTTAAGAATTTTACCAGAATTGGTAACTCATTGGCAAGAGCTTAAATATAAAATACATTCAAAAGATGCAGCTAGCTTGTGCACATAACACAAATTCTTGCCAGCTCTGCTCTCTCTAAGAATACACTAATTATGCTGAATGGATGGAGAGAAAAAAGATCAGCTGAATTAGTCATTTTCAAACAGACATTTGTAGTTGGACAAAGCTAAGACAGCCATTTCCTGATGTGTTTAGTTTTATTAAGCTAAGCTATTCAGCTACTAATCATATAGCACAGAAGAATGCACATAGCAAGTCGGTAGCAATTGTGTGGTTTCACAGTCATATCTGTTCCTCATTGTCACATCCAGTTTCAAAACACAAAGATACTAGCTCATGTCAAGAATTCAGAGCTAGACTACAAGAATCAAGGTGTTCTGTTGTGATAGCTGCATCCATCTTTTATAACATCTATGCTCAAACTACCTCGGTAACTTACAGAGATCAGAATTAATAAGGTTTCTCATTTACCACCATGCACCCATTGCTTGTCCACCATATTGGATGTGATAGGACTAACAGGTGCTATAAAAACATGTTTGCATCTATTAGCTTATGTGGTTATTAGCTGTCCCTGGGTGAAATTGTTGCAAAAAAGGTGCTGCACCAGAAACGTTTTCACTTTGGTTGTTAGCACTTTGTCACTGCAATTTTTCACGTTCGTCTACAAATACATGCTAACTACTAGCCCGGTGGCAGTATAGCTTTTTCAAGCTCAGAAAAGCAAACCTTCTCCATTTCCAAAAGGGTTTTCTTAAAAAACAACAAACACCACAAACAAAACACAAACAAAAAAACAAGCAAACAACAACAGCAAAAAACCCCAAAACAAAACAACAGTTGTGTCTTAGTACTAAAGCGTACATGTTTCCAGGCTGTAGGTCTGGAGGTCGAGCAGGTCATCTACTAGTCAGAAAGTTGGTGGTTTCAATCCTAGTCGCTCCAGTCTGCATCCCAAAGTATCTGTGACAGCCAGTGTGTTTGTGGTGGAGACCCAAAAGTAGACACGGAAGAGACAAAAACTAAGGTGTAACAAAAAGCAAGCCGTTTATTTGGCCGAAAAACATGGAATACAAATCAAGTTGTTTTTGGGTTTTTTTATTTTTTTATTTAACCTTTAATTAACCAGGAAGATCCCATTGAGATTAAAAACCGCTTTTTCAAGGGAGACCTGGCCAAGATAGGCAGCAGCAAGTGTCTCACCATTATAGAAATTACTCAATTAAACACAGGCAGCAACAACACACGGAAAAATAAATGACAAAATAAAGAAAAAAAAATTCAGTAAAATTCAAATTTAAAAAATCAGTTTAAATGACAATCAATCTAATTGAAAAACAGTTGTAGTGATGGGAATTCCGGTTCTTTTTGGAGAACCGGCTCTTTCGGCTCCCAAAGGGCTCTTCAGGTTGTTTTGTTGCTTTAATTAATTATCAAAACAATATGAAATTATGCACAAAAAAAATTACTAATGTTAAAAAAAAACAAAAAGAAAAACCAAAAAACAAACAAACAAGTGGTTTTATTTATATGTTTACATACAAATATATACGGTGGCCCCTAGAGACAAAGCACGTACAAACACATTTCTAGCGTTATCTGACCTTCCAAAACAGAGCTACCCTAGATCACTTAAATTACACAATTGAAAGCATAGGTGTATTGTTTGTGTATTTATACACAAGCACTCATATATCCATCCATCCATTCGCTTCGCTTATCCTTTTCAGGGTCGCGGGGGGGCGCTGGAGCCTATCCCAGCTGTCATAGGGCGAAAGGCGGGGTACACCCTGGACAGGTCGCCAGTCTGTCGCAGGGCTAACACATAGGGACAGACAACCATTCACACTCACATTCACTCGCACATTCACACCTAGTGGCAATTTGGATTATCCAATTAACCTATCCCCACACGCTGCATGTCTTTGGACGGTGGGAGGAAGCCGGAGTACCCGGAGAGAACCCACGCAAACACGGGGAGAACGTGCAAACTCCACACAGAAAGACCCCGGCCTGATGTTGGAATTGAACTCAGGACCTTCTTGCTGTGCGGCAACAGTGCTAACCACCGTGCCACCGTGGTGCCCTTTTAAATTATATATTCAAATAATTTAAAAAGAAATTTTTTTTTTTCATTTACCTGTTACTATCACACACCAAATCCGATCGTTGGTACTTCTTGGCTTGTGTAGCCACTAGGTAACAAAAGGCCAACATTGCCCCTAGCATCGTGACAGTGTTTTGGAGTTTGTACCTGCTTCTGAGTTTGTATGCTTTTTGTCTCTAGGGGCAACCGTAAGTATACTTTTATTTATTCACTCCACATAAAATGTAATAAATAAATCATATAATACAAAAAACCCCAACTATTTACATTTCAACGTTTAACTATTTAAATTCAGCTTTTTCCTTTTAAGCAAATTTAGAGTGAAACAACACAAAACACTGCAAAGCACAACACAATTAAATATAAATTAAAATATGCAAAACAAAAAGAAGATGCACATTCTCTGTCATATGGACCTGCATGAATAAACTTTCTGAATCCTTTATCATCCGCAACTGAAAATAGTTGTGGACCATTACTATACCTTTCTAATGTTACGTTGTTGTCCCTGGCTCTCTTTCTCTCTCTCTTTCCCTCCTGCTCTGTTCCTGTGCTATTGCGAATGTAACTACCGCCCCTCCCCCCTCTTCCCAGCGCAAGCACAAGGCTCGTGTGCGGAGTGAAGTGGAAAAAAGTGCGAGAGAGAGGGTGAGAGAAAGAAAAAACAAAAACAACACTGCTCCCAATAAGGAGCCGGATCGAGTCGTTCACTTCAAAGAGTCGGCTCTAAGAGCCATTTCGTTCGCGACCGACACATCACTAAACAGTTGCATGTTATGGACTTGGCCTCAAGGATTCGTAGTTCAGATTTAAAAGCACTTCATGAAATGAATTCCGTCATTTTCCATTCGTTCTGCAGTTTGTTCCAAGCCAAGGGTGCTAAATGGACAAAAGCTCTTTTACCAAATTCAGTTCGGGCAAATGGAACAGAAAGCAACAAGTAACCATACGGACGAAGAGAATACTGACCAGCATGTTTCATTGCGAGCAGGGAACATATATAAGAAGGCAGCAACCCAAGTATTGCCTTATATATAAAACTGCCTACCTGAGAGTATAACTCACAGTGGTGAGTCTGAGATTTACGGTTAGTGATGAACCTCAGAGAAGCATGATACACAGTATCAACCATTCGAAGACAGTGAGCAGAAGCATTCGTATATAGAATATCTCCATAATCCTGCACAGGTAAAAATGTTCCAGCAACAGCAAGCTGCTTCTTTGTATTAAAAGAGAAAAAACTTATTTTGAAAATAAAATCTCAGTTTGAACTTCAGATTTTTCACAAGATTCTCTACATGTGGTTTGAAGGTGAGCGAGTCATCAATTAAGATTCCCATATATTTATAGGTGTGAACCAACTATTTTATTACCTTGTAGAGTGGTTACTGATGGGATTGTTTTGGGCCCATTTCCTTGATTTAGAAAACAACATCAGCTTTGTTTTGTCTGCATTGAGAACACGTTTAAGCTGAAGTAATGAGTGCTGGACAGCAAAAAAGGCTTTCTGCAAGGAGTCAATGGCTTGGACAAGAGTTGAACCACAGCTGTAAATAACTGTATCATCAGCATAGAAGTGCAAGTTTGCATCTGGCACATTTAGACCAAAACTGTTTATGTAAATGATAAATAGAAGGGGACCTAATACAGAACCCTGTGGCACTCCGTTGTGCACTGTAACAAAGTCAGAACATAGACCATCAGATTTTATGCACTGAGACCTATTACTGAGGTAGTTTGAGAACCATGCCACTGCTCTCTCAGAGAGTCCTGACTGGAAGAGTCTAAGTTTTATAATTAAAATACAATAATCAAGTGCAATAGTAATATCATTTACCACTCTCATTGCAGCTGTTATAGTACTGTGATTCTTCCTAAAGCCTGATTGATATTCAGATAAAATGGCATTGGTGTGTAAAAACTCCTTTAGCTTAGTTAACACTGCTGAGTCGCCCCTTTTAATAGAGGAACAGCAAAAGCTGATTTCCATACTGAGGAAATTTCATTTGTATCCAGTAGAGATGGACCGATCCGATATTACGTATCAGTATCGGTCCGATACTGACCTAAATTACTGGATCGGATATCGGAGAAAAATAAAAAATGTAATCCGATCCATTAAATATCACGAAAGCACCTCACAAAACTTGCAACATGCCGTAACTCGCCTCAGAACGTTGGCACGTCGGAGCAGTATGCATCACGTGATAGAGCGGCTGTGGCATGCAGGACCTGTCGGTGGTCTGGATAGCATGTGGAGCTTCGCTAGCAACCCGGCATTTCATCTCCGCCAAAGTTATCCCCGAGAGAAGTAAAGCAAGTGTGTAAGTCCATCTCTGAATGTTTGTAAAGCATTCCTGCGTTAAGCTTAACAAACGATATATGGAGCGACTGCCTCTTCTTGCTGCTACTTCAATCATGAAACTGCTTAATGATCAGCTGATCGGCTTTTCTGTGCGAGTCCGTCTCTCTTGTTTGTTTTTGGCCCACTTTGCACCAGAAAGAGGAAACCAGCGGATAAACAACAGCAGCATGTTTAAGCTTGATAAGCTGTTGTTAGAATTTATTTAATATTACTTTCTACTCGAGGATCTTTTTCTACGTAGCTGACGCTGGTAACTGTGCAGGGGCGGATCTAGCAAAGTTTAGCCAGGGGGGCCGATTGTGAACTGGGGCCCCCGATCGGAGACTATGTCCTTGGGGAATCCGTGAAGCCGGACGACATGGTCCAGGAGGAGCTCGGCCGTCCGTTTGGCGGAGGGGAGGCCGGCCAGGGCGACCAGGTGCACCGCGTTAGAAAACCGGTCCACAAAGGTGAGGATGGTGTCAAGACCGTCCACAGATGGGAGGCCGGTAACAAAGTCAAGACCGACATGGGACCAGGGACGTCTCGGCACAGGGAGAGGGCGAAGGTCGCCAGCGGGCGGCTGGGTGGAGGACTTGGCCCGAGCACAGGTGTCACAGGCGGAAACGAAGTCATGGACGTCCCTGAGTCATGGAGGGCCACCAGAAGGCACGACGGAGGAGCTGGAGGGTCCTGTCGGGCCCTGGGTGACCAGAGAGCGGGGAGGAGTGAGCCCAGAGCAAGGCCTCCTGACGGCACCGGGATGGTACATAGAGCCTCCCAGCTGGGTTGTCAGGCGGAGGCGGTTCGGCGGTCAGGGCATCCCGGATAGAGTACTCCAAGGGCCACCGAAGGGGGGCAGCGAAACAATGAGACGGTAGGATAGGTCCAGGGTCTGACGTGAGGCCGTCCTGGGCGAACTGCCTGGAGAGAGCGTCTGCCTTGGTGTTCTTGGAGCCTGGGCGGTAGGCGAGGTGGAAGTTGTAAGGTTCGAAGAATAAGGCCCAACGGGCCTGCCTTGGGTTGAGCTGCTTGGCAGAACGAATATGGATCAGGTTCTGGTGATCAGTCCAGATCAGAAACGGTTCTTTCGCTCCCAGGAGCCAATGCCGCCACTCTTCCAAGGCCCACTTGATGGCCAGGAGTTCCCGTTCGCCGACACCGTACCGTCGCTGCGTGTCAGAGAATTTCCTCGAGAAATAGCAGCATGGGTGAAGTTTCCCATCCGGGCCGTGTTGAGAGAGGACGGCGCCAGCGCCAACATTGGAGGCATCCACCTCCACCACAAAATCTCCGGCAGGATCAGGGTGGAGCAGGACGGGAGCCGTAGCAAACCGGCGGATGAGGTCTCGGAATGCCTGTTTCGCACCAGGGGGGAGGCAGAAGGGCTTGGGCAGGTTAGCTGGTTTGGTGAGGGATGTCAGTGGGGCGACAATGGTGCTGAAATTGCGGATAAAGCGCCGATAGAAATTGGCAAAGCCCAGGAAGCTCTGTAGCTGCTTAAGGCTGGAGGGCTGAGGCCACTGGGTCACGGCTTGGACCTTTTGCGGGTCCATGGTCAGGCCATTGGAGGAGATGGTGAAGCCCAGGAAGGTGGTGGACCGCTGATGGAAGGCACACTTCTCCAGTTTGCAGAACAGCTGGTACTCGAGCAGCCTGCTCAGCACGGCCCGCACATGGCGAATATGGTCCACTTCGGTGCGGGAGTAGATCAAGATGTCATCCAGATAGGCAAACACCCACCGGCCCAGCATGTCCCGCAAGACGTCATTGATCAGATGTTGGAAGACAGCAGGGCTGTTGCAGAGGCCGAAGGGCATCACCAGATACTCCCAGTGTCCGTTAGGGGTGATGAAGGCCGTCTTCCATTCGTCCCCTTCCCTAACCCGCACCAAATTGTAGGCGCTGCGTAGGTCTAGTTTGGTGAAGATGCAGGCCTGGGAGAGGGAATCGAGTGCGGTGGATAGCAGAGGAAGAGGATGACGGTTCTTAACAGTGATTTTATTCAAGCCCCGGTAGTCTATACAGGGGCGAAGCCCGCCGTCTTTCTTCTTGACAACAAAGTGGCAGCTGCAGGGGAGGTAGAAGGGCGAATGAAGCCCTGTTGGAGAGCCTCAGCGACGTACTCCTCCATGGCTTTGTTCTCTGCGGGTGACAGCGGGAACAGGCGACCACGAGGGGGGACCGCTCCCGGGAGGAGCTCGATGGCCATGTCGTAGGAGCGACGAGGAGGGAGAGCAGAGGCTCGCCTCTTACTGAAGACCTCAGATAGGTCATGGTAAGCCGGAGGGATCTTATCCAGATCAATGGGCTCCGGGGGTGACGCCTCTTCTGACTTTGAGTCCTTTCCAGTCCGGAAGAGAAGGCAGCAGCGTGAACACTGGGGACCCCAGTCCAGGATCTGGCAGGAAGACCAGGAGACGTGGGGGTCATGTTGACGGAACCAGGGGTATCCGAGGATGAGAGGAGAGGAAGTGGCCGAGACTACTAAAAACCGGATCTCCTCCTGATGATCCCCGACAGACATGCGGACTGGCTGGGTCTGGAACTGGATCGGGTAGGGTTGGAGTGGTCGCCCGTCTACTGAGGTCACCGGGAGGAATCAGTCGACGGAAGTCAATGGAATGCGAAGCTGGGAGGCCAGTGTTTGATCGATGAAGTTCTCAGCGGCTCCGGTGTCCAGGAGGGCTTCAGATGAGAGCCGTTGGTGTTTCAGGTGAAACGTTACCGGTAACAGAAAACGAGAGGGGTCAGAGGAGTGGGAAGGGCCAGGTGGGACACCCCCGCAGTCTACCTGGCGTCGTCGTTTCCCGGCCGTAGCGGGCACTGGGGATGACGGTGGCGAGCTGATCCACAGTAGGCGCAGAGGCCCTCACGCCAGCGTCTCTCTTTCTCCTCTTTGGGGAGCCCACCCAGCTGCATGGGCTCCTCACTGGATGTGCCGCTCGGGCTAGCCGTGGCTACATCAGAGGGGGGAGGAGGTCGCGAGGACGTGGTCCTCTGAGGCTGGAAGGGTTTGAAGGCCCGAGGGGTATGGCGAGGCCGCGACATCACCCGTTGGTCAATCTTCAGCGCGAGGTCCACGGCCTCATCCAGGGTTTTAGGGGCCTCACGGCCGGTCATCTCGTCTCGGATGTAGTCAGCCAGTCCCTCCAGAAAAATAGAGCGCAGAGAAGCGTCTCCCCACTGTAGCTTAGCGGCCAGGGTGCGGAATTGAGAGGCAAAGTGACAGACGGGTCGGCTGCCCTGGCGTAGATGAAGCAGCTGTGACTCCACTTCCACTTCGCTGCTGGGGGGAACAAACGTTTTTTTTAATTCCTCCACAAACAGGGCATAGTCATTGCAAGCTGCCGATTTATTGTAGTAGAGAGCCGCGGCCCATTTCTGAGCCTGGCCAGACAAGAGAGAGGTTAGCAGTGCGACCTTTGCACGGGCGGTGGTGTATTTAGTGGGCTGACACTTGAACAGCATGTCTAAAGTGGCAAGCAAACCATCAGGCCGGCCATCAACTCCGTTCCACTTGTCTGGTAGTCCGATCCGGGGTTCCGCGCTCACCGGCGCCGACTGACGTTGCAGTGAGGTGACGGAAGTGGAAAGTTGGAGGACAGTTTCGGTGAGGGACTCCACTTTTGTGCACATCTGATCTACCACACCGCGAAGATATAGAACTTCGGCTTTCAGCCGTTCGAATTCCGCTGGGTCTATAGCGGGCTCAGACATCCTGTCACGGTGGGGCGAGCTACGCACAGTAGCTCGGCGTGCCTGTGTAGCGTGCTGACTAGACCCAAGCGCGGCTACGGCTAGCGGTGGGTTTGGAGCAGACACGCAGTTATTCTAGTAATGATCGGTGCACGAAGCGTGGCTTCGGAACTGTCATTACAGACAGAGAGCGAGCGGAGCCGGGAAGAGAAAAAGGATTGAAGGGAAAAACACTCACGGTTGCTGAATCAGGCGGAGACTGACGTCGGCAGGGTTTCGGAGCTCCTGACACGAAGAGAATGATGTCTGAGCGGCGAACAGGTGGGTGGCGTCTCTCTTTTAACCCCGGCCCTGTGATCAGCTGATCACAGCTGATCACCGGCTGACACCAATAGGGCATGATAAGGGAAAAGGGGGCACAAAGACATACTTTTCTTTCTTAATCTCATTTAAAATGTCTAGCTTTTAATAAATAATTATCTGACACCCAAAGTTTTAATTTGATGTAAAATGAATAGAAGTCCATTACTGTATATAGTAACTATTAAGTTTAATATATAAGTAAGCTATAGTACTTTTTCCTTTGGGAAGGTACCATCTGTGCAGTCTGCAATTTTGTTGAAGAAAGATGTTGAATCTATTTAATATTTTAATATATTGAAAAATAATTGATTTCTGTGCATTTTTTTTCACACTGCATCAAATTAAGGTTGATTACGTCGATTAAGCATCATGAGGTGGAGCGTGAGGGGTGGTTCCCTATTTTTTATTTATTTATTTTTGTTGTTGCTGGGAGTTGGAACCCTATTAGTTAGGTTGCTTAATATTTACGCTAAGTACTTTTTAAAATACCAGAATAGGGAGGATGGTGTAGGTTTGAGTTTATTAGATTGATCAGTATTGCTGAACTATGAAATATTTTTTTTTACATACAGGTATAACAGAATAGCTTTAGTGTAGTTGTTGTTTTAAACTTGAGTATGAACTTATACAAAATGCAGCAAGATATTTAAAAAAACAGTTTTGTTGATTAAAACACACTATATCGGATTCATATCGGTATCGGCAGATATCCAAATTTATGATATTGGTATCGGTATCGGACATAAAAAAGTGGTATCGTGCCATCTCTAGTATCCAGTGTGAGGTTGAAAAGTGTTGTGAGAGGCTCTGCCACAAAATCAGCTGCCAGTTTCATGAAGTAACGATCTAGTAAGTCTGGCCCTGGAGATTTTCTAGGATCTAACACTTTAAGAGCTTTACAGACCTCCTGCACAGAGAAAGGAAGAAAGTTAAATGGCTGACCAGTGTACACCGGAAGGTTTGTGCCAGATTTTACAGAGACTGGGTTCAGAGAGTCAAAGAAAGAGCCAGAAGATATAAAGTGCTTGTTAAAGCAATTCATAATCTCCTTCCTATCATAAACAGGAACAGAATCCTTAAAAACATAGGTGGGTAGAGCATGGGAGCTTTTACTTGCTGAAAGAGACTTAATGATTTTCCAGAACTTCTGTGGATTATTTAGGTTCTCAGTGGTGACAGACAGATAATATTCTGATTTAGCTTTCTTACAGTAATAGAGGAAGTACATTTGTTTCTTAGTTGTCTGAAAAGAAGCCAATCAGTGGGATAGCCTGTTTTCCTAGTTTTGGCCCAAGCCAGGTTACGCTCATGAATCTCTCCAAACCTGTCGTGAGGACCAAAAAACTGTGGAGCAACGAGGCTGTGGAGGAGCTTCGCACGTGTTTGGAGACCACAGACTGGGACACAATGAAGGCTGCTTCTAACAGCTTGGACGAGTTTACGGACACTGTCACCTCCTATATCCACTTCTGTGAGGACAGCATTGTGCCATCACGCACCAGGGTGAGTTATAACAATGACAAACCCTGGTTTACTCCTAAACTCAAAAAGCTGTGGCTGGAAAAGAGAAAGGCGTTCAGAAGCGGAGACAGGGACTGCTACAGAGAGGCCAAGTACAGGTTCACTAAAGAAGTGGACGTTGCTAAACATCAGCACTCTGAGAAGATGCAGCAGCAGATCTCAGAGAATGACTCGGCCTCTGTGTGGAAAGGTTTTAGGAATATCACCAACTACAAGCCTAAAACCCCCCACTCCACTGATGACTTGCTCTTGGCCAACACCCTTAACGACTTTTACTGCCGTTTTGACGAGCCATCAGGCAGCCTTCACACCTCCAACGGCCCCAACAATAGAGACACTTTGGACACTCATTCCCCCACCTCTCCCCCCTCCATAGAGCCATCACCACCTTCAAACACTTCACCTACAACACCTCCCTCCTCACCCCACACAAAAGAGGATTTCACACCACCTCCTCCCCCCACAACTCTTCATATTCATGAAGAAGGTGTGAGGAAGCAGTTTAAGAGTCTGAATGCTCGAAAAGCTCCCGGCCCAGACGGTGTGTCTCCTGCCACCCTCAGACACTGTGCAAACGAGCTGGCCCCAGTGTTTTCTGGCATTTTCAACTCCTCACTGCAGGCATGTCATGTGCCTGCCTGCTTCAAGTCCTCTACCATAATCCCTGTCCCCAAGAAACCTAGGATCACTGGACTAAATGACTACAGACCCGTGGCTCTGACATCTGTGGTCATGAAGTCTTTTGAGCGCCTGGTTCTCTCCTATCTCAAGACCCTCACGGCCCCCCTCCTGGACCCCCTGCAGTTTGCATACAGAGCCAACAGGTCTGTAGATGACGCCATCAACATGGCCCTACACTTCATCCTGCAGCATCTGGACTCCCCAGGAACCTACGCCAGGATCCTGTTTGTGGACTTCAGCTCTGCCTCTCCGAGGCAAGCTTTCCCAGATGAATGTGCCTGATCCCATCTGCCGGTGGATCACTGACTTCCTGACGGACAGGAAGCAGCATGTGAGGCTGGGAAAGAATGTCTCGGACTCCCGGACCATCAGCACCGGCTCCCCTCAGGGCTGTGTTCTTTCTCCCCTGCTCTTCTCCCTGTATACTAACTGCTGCACCTCCACCCACCAGTCTGTCAAGCTAATCAAGTTTGCAGATGACACCACCGTTATTGGACTCATCTCGGACGGGGATGAGTCTGCCTACAGGAGGGAGGTTGAACGTCTGGTGTCCTGGTGCAGCCACAACAACCTGGTGCTGAATGCCCAGAAGACAGTGGAGATTATTGTGGACTTCAGGAAGCACACAGCTCCACTCCCCCCCATCATCCTGACTGACACCCCCATCACCTCTGTGGACTCATTCCGCTTCCTGGGTACCACCATCACCCAGGACCTGAAGTGGGAGCCCACCATCACCTCTGTCATCAAGAAAGCCCAGCAGAGGATGTACTTCCTGAGGCAGCTGAAGAAATTCAACCTGCCAACACGGACGATGATGCAATTCTACACTGCAATCATCGAGTCCATCCTCACCTCCTCCATCACTGTGTGGTACACTGGAGCCACTATCAGGGACAAACAGAGACTGCAGCGTGTTGTGCGCTCTGCTGAGAAGGTGATTGGCTGCAGACTCCCATCTCTGCAGGACCTGTACACCTCCAGGACACTGGGGCGTGCAGCTCGGATCTCAGCTGACCCTTCTCACTCTGGATACAGTCTGTTTGACCTGCTCCCCTCAGGCAGGAGGCTTTGTCAAAATCAAGTCAATCAAAATAGACTTTTCAGGGCTTTTGAGATTTGGCCGAGTGGGTAAACTGACCAGCTGGGTAAGATTGATAGAGTCACAAAAAGATTTAAAATCATCTGAAACAGGTTTGAGCCAATCCCAGTTAAAGTCACCAGCTAAAACAAGCTCACCATAATTTTGTCTGGACAACAAAAGGTTTAAAGAACGCAGAGCTTCTGTGGAGGCAGAAGGAGGTCGATAGCAACAGGCAACTGTTATGCAAAGATCCTTTGTAATATTCACATTCAGAGCCAAAAATTCCAATTGTTTGCAAATGGATTCTGATAGAACTATTGTAGTATCAAATTTTGACTTAACATAAGCAGCAACACCACCACCTTTCTTAAGCCTATCGGTACGATAGATATTGCATCCAGCCATGCTAATATGTTCATCAGATATATATTTAGACAACCAAGTTTCAGAAATGAGGACAATATCTGCATCTGTTGACTGAACCCAAATCTTGATCATATCCATCTTAGGTAACAAACTGCGCACATTAAGATGAACTATCTTCAGCCCAGGTGAGGATTTAAATTCAGATGGTGTCTGACTACATTGCAGCTCAGGGCTGGGTTAAGTTTCACATTACCCGATAAGAGCAGTAGTAAGACAATCAGAAGTCTCTGCTTTGTAACATTACTTACTGATTTTGACTTGTGAAATATTGAAACAAAGCAGAATTTTTCATAACTAATTTTGTAATCGTACAAAGTAAATGTGTAAGTGTAAATGATAAAAGTGAAAAGGTGTAAATGATAAATTCATGTCCTGTTCCAAATACATTGGAAATTGCACAGGATGTACAGCAGCAGTGACGCATGTAGATCTGGGGACCATGTCTCGCAGAATGAGGACACTGTTAAATGTGCTCATCTTAGAAAAATTTAGTGTCCCAAAGTCCCCCACAGCCAATAAGCAAAGTAAAGTTATTAAAAAGTCATTATCCAAAACACACAATGATTGTTGATGTTGAATTAAATAGGCTGCACAGACCTAGGATGGCAAGTAATGCTCCAGCCAGAAGCTCAGGTCATGGTGGCTTGCTAGCAGAGGGCTTCTGTGCTAGCACATGCACCACTGTGGTGTAAAGGGCTTAAACAACACAGCACCTGATGTAATGCAGATGAGCTTTTTCTAGCAGCACAGGCCTTGGTGTGTGGTAGTCACAGCAAACTGGGAAACTATGAAAACTGTGACAAAGACATATGAACATGATTCTGAGCAGGTGAATACAAGAAACAACATTTAAAAAAAACCTTTAAGCATAAACAATACCTAAAAACCTAACATGACATGGAGGGAGAAAAACAGACACACCAACACTGAACAGAGGAAGACAGAAGACTTAAATACACAGAAGGGTAATGAGGGAAGTAGAAACAAGATGCCACAGGGGAAGCAAAACTAAACACACTGAACATGGAAACACAAGACTTTCAAAATAAAACCGGAATCGTGGACATGAACTGGGACTCGAAGCTTGACACAAAAGTCAGAGAAAGGGAGCAAGAGAGGGAGAGGGACACAGGAAAGAGACACAAGGGGAACCTACATAGACGAGGAGATAACACATGACAAACAGAAAAAGACTCATAAACAAGGAGACACAGGTGAAACACAAACTAGACAAAAACTCAACTGAATCCTAACTAATAACAACAACACAGGAACTCAATATAACCTGAGAAATCAAAAATACAAAATAAACAGAAAATGCTGGGTGGCAGCCCCCTGACGGTATCCTGACGGTATACTGAACCCTAAGCTCTTTGTTGTGTTCATCAGAATGTGAATATTTATGAATGTGCGTTTCATACATAGCCATTTGGTGTAGAAATAAGCAGTGTTGGGGAGTAACGGAATACATGTACCGCCGTTACGTATTTAAAATACAAAATATGAGTAACTGTATTCCATTACAGTTTAAAAAGGTGGTATTCAGAATACAGTTACTTTGTTGAAATAAAGGGATTACACGGTGGTCTTTTCCTGTTTCATATGTTAGTCTGTCCCCTCTCTAATTTTGGTAATTCCACGCCGGTTGAAACCCAAACAAAACACGCATTAAGAGGCTCTAATGCCTGTGTCTCAATCTTGCGGCACATGTCAGCTCTATTTGCGGCCCACATAATGACGTGAAGAAATATTTTTTTTAAATTATTGTTCAAAAAATTATTTAATATGAAGGCAGTAGGGAGAGTTTTAAAGACATTGCCCTAAAGAATGTAGCCTCATGGGCAGTGTAGTCCAGTTGTAAGTAAGCTATTAAGACTCGACTGTACACTGTGCTCATGTTTTCCTCCAAAACAATAAGTTCAGTTGAAGCAGCCGTTCAACGCCTCTCTCTGTCTCTCGCTAGCAAAGTTGACCCAGATAACAAAGTAAAGCTAGTTTTCAGCTACGAGCCCGACACGGAACCCGACGTATTAGCCAGAGGTCCCTTTACTACGGTTTGGAGCAGCAGACCTGTTTTATATACATGCGGAATAGTTTTCTATATGAGATTGCTGCTAAAAGTGCAGCCTTACCTAATGTCCACCTACTGTTACTCATTTTATATTAAGATTTAAAAGAATCTGGTTGGTATTGGTATGGCGAGTAACCTTCAGTAATAGTAATAAATCACACAGCCATAGTACATTCATGTAGTTGTAAAAAGCATGATAATATATTAACCCTTTAAAACCGGTCGGAGTGGGACGCTTGGTTTTGCGTAACTACTTTTAAGTCCCTGTAGAACCGGAACCAGGTAAGCTAGGGCAATAATTTTTTTTGCATATGAAAACGGTGGAGTTGTACTTACATGTTATGCCATCAGCTTGTCCTAAGTCACGGTTTCCTTCCACATATAGCTTTGCAAAAACTGCACAAAAAGCAGTTGCAGCAACAAAAGCATAATATTCCAGAAACACGCTTTGACAATCTGATCAGCTGTTCATAACACTTCCTACATTGGAATAGACATCAGCGTGAACTATCATATGTCCGCCATTACCTGCCCGAAATCGTAAGTGACGTCATTTTCTCGGAAAATGTAGTTTTTTACCTTTGGGGCCTTATAAGCCTATACCGGTGTTTTTAAAAGTCAGGTTTGACTTCATGCTTTTCTGTATTGTTTCTGGGATGCTTAGAACTCAGATTGCACTGCTGGAAATAGTTTATTTTGATGCACATGCTGGTTTTTTTTTTTTTTTTGCAAATTTGCATTATAATATTTATTTTCATTTTTCCTGCAGTATATAAAAATTGGTGTATCGATAGATAAAACTATGAAGACACTCAAAATAAATTTCCTGCTGTTGGAAACTATTTTCTGCAACTTTTTTGTATTTACAGTTTTGAGGGATAAACCTCTTAAATTTCTCTAACTAGAAATATATGTAAAAAAAAACCCAAAACAAACAAATTTCAATTTTTTTGTTGTTTATTGCACTTTTTTGCAATTTATGTAGTTATTGACTTAATGCATACATATTTTTAAAATTTGGACTATAATGGTTGTATTGATGTATAGCAACTTGAAATCCCAAAAATGAATTCCCAAAAATGGCACTACAGCATGTAAAAATATAAAGATAAGCTCTGGCGGACTTGGTTTTATGGTAGGTCTTAAAGGGTTAAGTAATCCAAAGTATTCAGAATACGTTACTCTCACTGAGTAATGTAACAGAATACATTACAAAATACATTTTGGGGCATGTATTCTGAATCAGAATCAGAAAGGGGTTTATTGCCAAATGTTGAGCAGGTTTACAACATTAGGAAATTGCTGCGGTGCTTCAGTGCAAACATAGTGTCATAAATAGCACTTAAATAGACATGAAAAAATAAAAGTAGGAATAAGAATTAAAAGTGCTACGTAGAAAGATATGTGCATGAGATATACATGAGATATATACATGAGAATAAGAATTAAGAGTGCTACGTAGATAGATATATACATGAGTGCAGGTGGTGATCAGTGCCAAACATGGAATGATGCAGTGACACAGCGTAGGGTCATGTGTTAGTGGCGGGGACAGTCATATGGTTATTGTTCATGTGTCCAACAGCAGAGGGGAAGAAACTGTTATTATGGCGAGAGGTTCTGGTGCGAATGGACCGGAGCCTCCTGCCTGAGGGTAGCAGGTCAAACAGACTGTGTCCAGGGTGAGAAGGGTCAGCTGAGATCCGAGCTGCACGCCGCAATGTCCTGGAGGTGTACAGGTCCTGCAAAGATGGGAGTCTGCAGCCAATCACCTTCTCAGCAGAGCGCACAACACGCTGCAGTCTCTGTTTGTCCCTGATAGTGGCTCCAGCGTACCACACGGTGATGGAGGAGGTGAGGATGGACTCGATGATTGCAGTGTAGAACTGCATCATCGTCCGTGTTGGCAGGTTGAATTTCTTCAGCTGCCTCAGGAAGTACATCCTCTGCTGGGCTTTCTTGATGACGGAGGTGATGGTGGGCTCCCACTTCAGGTCCTGGGTGATGGTGGTACCCAGGAAGCGGAATGAGTCCACAGAGGTGATGGGGGTGTCAGTCAGGATGATGGGGGGGAGTGTGCTTCCTGAAGTCCACAATAATCTCCACTGTCTTCTGGGCATTCAGCACCAGGTTGTTGTGGCTGCACCAGGACACCAGACGTTCAACCTCCCTCCTATAGGCAGACTCATCTCCGTCCGAGATGAGCCCAATAACGGTGGTGTCATCTGCAAACTTGATTAGCTTGACAGACTGGTGGGTGGAGGTGCAGCAGTTGGTGTACAGGGAGAAGAGCAGAGGAGAAAGAACACAGCCCTGAGGGGAGCCGGTGCTGATGGTCCGGGAGTCCGAGACATTCTTTCCCAGCCTCACATGCTGCTTCCTGTCCGTCAGGAAGTCAGTGATCCACCGGCAGATGGGATCAGGCACATTCATCTGGAAAGCTTGCCTCGGAGATGGTCTGGAAGGATGGTGTTGAAGGCAGAGCTGAAGTCCACAAACAGGATCCTGGCGTAGGTTCCTGGGGAGTCCAGATGCTGCAGGATGAAGTGTAGGGCCATGTTGATGGCGTTGTCTACAGACCTGTTGGCTCTATATGCAAACTGCAGGGGGTCCAGGAGGGGGGCCGTGAGGGTCTTGAGATGGGAGAGAACTAGGCGCTCAAATGACTTCATGACCACAGATGTCAGAGCCACGGGTCTGTAGTCATTTAGTCCAGTGATCCTAGGTTTCTTGGGGACAGGGATTATGGTAGAGGACTTGAAGCAGGCAGGCACATGACATGCCTGCAGTGAGGAGTTGAAAATGCCAGAAAACACTGGGGCCAGCTCGTTTGCACAGTGTCTGAGGGTGGCAGGAGACACACCATCTGGGCCGGGAGCTTTTCGAGCATTCAGACTCTTAAACTGCTTCCTCACATCTGCTTCATGAATATGAAGAGTTGTGGTGGGAGGAGGTGGTGTGAAATCCTCTTTTGTGTGGGGTGAGGAGGGAGGTGTTGTAGGTGAACAGTTTGAAGGTGGTGATGGCTCTATGGAGGGGGGAGAGGTGGGGGAATTAGTGTCCAAAGTGCCTCTATTGTTGGGGCCGTTGGAGGTGTGAAGGCTGCCTGATGGCTCGTCAAAACGGCAGTAGAAGTCGTTAAGGGTGTTGGCCAAGAGCAAGTCATCAGTGGAGTGGGGGGTTTTAGGCTTGTAGTTGGTGATATTCCTAAAACCTTTCCACACAGAGGCCGAGTCATTCTCTGAGATCTGCTGCTGCATCTTCTCAGAGTGCTGATGTTTAGCAATGTCCACTTCTTTAGTGAACTTGTACTTGGCCTCTCTGTAGCAGTCCCTGTCTCCGCTTCTGAACGCCTTTCTCTTTTCCAGCCACAGCTTTTTGAGTTTAGGAGTAAACCAGGGTTTGTCATTGTTATAACTCACCCTGGTGCGTGATGGCACAATGCTGTCCTCACAGAAGTGGATATAGGAGGTGACAGTGTCCGTAAACTCGTCCAAGCTGTTAGAAGCAGCCTTCATTGTGTCCCAGTCTGTGGTCTCCAAACACGTGCGAAGCTCCTCCACAGCCTCGTTGCTCCACAGTTTTTTAGTCCTCACGACAGGTTTGGAGAGCTTCAGCCTCTGTCTGTACGCGGGGATTAGGTGGATCATGACGTGGTCAGAAAGTCCGAGTGAAGCGCGGGGCACCGCGCGATAGGCCCCGCTGATCGTGCTGTAACAGTGGTCTAATGTCCTCTCCTCTCTGGTCGGGCATTTAATATACTGCTTGTATTTGGGAAGCTCATGGCTCAGATTGGCTTTGTTAAAGTCCCCAAGAGCAATGATGAGAGAGTCCGGGAATGTCCGCTCCATGTGGAGAATCTGCTCCGCGAGTGCGCTCTGAGCTGCCTGCGCATCTGCGTCTGGCGGGATGTAAACAGCGGCCAGGATGAATGAAGCAAACTCCCGCGGAGAATAAAACGGTTTGCAGTGGATAAAAAGATATTCCAGAGAGGAAGAGCAGTGCTGAGCAATCACTGTCACATCTGTGCACCAGCCACTATTGATGTAGAAGCAGACACCTCCACCTTTGGACTTACCGGAGAGAGCGGCCTGCCGGTCCGCGCGCAGCAGATGGAAGCCCTCCAGCTTGAGCGCGCAGTCTGGGATGTTCTCACTGAGCCACGACTCCGTAAAACATAAGACACAGGAGGAGGCAAAGTCTCTGTTCATGCTTCTCATCAGGGCCAGTTCGTCAATCTTATTCCCGAGTGAGCGTACATTAGAAAGGAAGATCCCAGGAAGAGCAGTACGCAGTCCGCGTCTCCTCAAACGCACGAGTGCGCCGGCTCGCTTCCCTCTCTTTCGGCGTCTCACTTTCCTGGTCAGAGTCAGCAGTAAATCTGCCGCAGATGCGACAAATATTGGAAATAAATCCACAGGCGTTGTAGTCCTGTAGTTAAGGAGCTCTTCTCTGGTGTAAGAGTATCCAGAGGAGTGCCCAAACACAGAAGAAATGCACAAAAGCAAAACAAAAGTAATGCACTGAAGCACCAGGGCATCCATACGCGGCGCCATCTTGGTTAAGGATGGCGCCGCGTATTCTGTAATCTGTAGTGAAATGGTAGTAAAAGTAACCTTCCCAACACTGGAAATAAGTGCATGTTTTAATGGGTGAAAGAGACATGTTTTATAAAGCACTTTGAGTGCTCAAGTAGAGAGAAAAAAAACTGATATATAAAATCCAGTCCTTTTATCAAAATGCTCAATTTTTACTTTAAAGATTCTTCTTCATTTCTGATTTGTGTTGCTCTTTTCACAGTTCACTAGTCAGGTCTGCCACTTACATTTAAGCTACAACTGCTGCAGTATGCTAGCCAAACAATCACATGGAGGTTTATGCCAACTGGAAACATGTGGAATGCAGAATACACATTTTCCCATTGTGATAGGTGGTTACTAGGTACATACATACATGGTTTAGGTGATATATGTGTCTCCCTTTAATTATTCAACTGTTTCCCGCAAACCACATACCAAAAGCTCTATTTGATTAAGATCTGGTGACTGTGGAGGCCAAGTGATTCTCTCTATTATTGTGGGGCCTTTACCTTACAAAAAAAAAAAAAACACCTTGATAAGTGATATTGTGATTTGGTACTTTATTTAAAATATTATCTATTTATTAATCTGGTTTCAACAACAATGTAGTTTGCCTTTACTGTGTTTACATGCCTAAATGCATTGTGCTACTGCCTTGTGATTGGTTGATTAGATATTTTCATTAACAAGCAATTGAACAGGTTCCCCTAACAAAGTGACTAATACTGCAATGCGCATTATTCAAAAATGTGCAGCTATTTCTTTAAAGTAGGTGACAAACTAATGATGCAATAAAACTAGATGCAAATATTGTGGAAAGCAAAACAAAAAAATGAGGAAATCTAAAAGAAAGGTTATTTTTTTCATTCCAATTTTCACATTTCAGTGCATCTGCAAGGGATTGATGCTCTTCTCGTCAATGGGTTTAGCTTGTTTACTTTGTATGTGTATACTTGTGTGCGAGTGTCTCTGCCCGCTTACAAACCCTAACAGTAATTTGTCAAGAGATTCCCATCAGTGTCTGGAACAATTTGGTCATTATTAGGTCTGTTGTTCAATCAACTTATTTTTTCCTCCTCATTTGAACACATCCGCGCTTTAAGCTCACCGTAATTACTTCCCTTGTGGTTGTTGCTTTACAACTCGCCATCTTGTGGGGGGAATTTCACTGGCGCCAGGGGCATAGAGACAAAGACAGACAAATAAGGAGGAGGGAGCAGAGGTTGAAACACAGCCTGTGGATTGTTCTTCCCTTTCTACGCTAGCATCTCTTTCAAAACATCTCTGAGCAAATGGATTCAAGGGATTAACCTCATCTAACATTTCCTCCACACAACTCAATGGCATCATCTCTTATTTGTTTATGAATGCGCCCTACTCTCTCCCCCCCCCCTCACTTTAGTTAACGCAGTGGGAGTTAATGGAATTGTTTTGATGGTGATGTATGGGGGATTGTGTGAGGAGACAGATGGGGAAATGTAATTACGGATGTTTCAGGGCTTCGGGGAGAAAAGAAAACTTGTCACAAAGGAGAGTTCAAGAAGCAAAGACAGCACCATTCGTCATGTGAGACAATAGTCAGAGAAAATTAAATCAAAGGATTTTTACATAAACCGCTTTCTCTTAAAATTGCGTTTCACCCGCAGCACAACGGAAAAGTATTTTGTCATTATCTTGAAGAGAGTTATGTAATATAGTTTTGCAAAAGCCTTTGTTGTTTTGCTTGCTTTGATTTTATATTCGAGTGTACTTTTGGAAAAATAATGAAACAACCATTAATGTTTCCAAAGACAAAAAGGCAATTTATGCTGATTTTTATTTTTTAGATGAGGCAGTGTGAGCATTACTGTGGATGGATTCTATTAAAGTAAATGAATACTAGGATGTATTGTCTGAAAGTCTTCCTTAGGCACACAGACTTCTACAATCTGATCTTTTTCTTGTTGTTCTTCTACCTTTCAGCTATTGATTTACTTCTGTGCTTTGGTTTCTTGCCTTATTAACTCGCCCAGCCTTTCCAAGCTTTATACTATGACCTGGAGTTAAAGTGAACTACCTGGAAATGCTTTCCAGCACTTTCAGTCAATGACCAATTAAATCTCATAGGGAGGTAAATGTATATTATTGTCGAATTAATTTATTTTTTGTGTCCTGCAGCCTGGTATTACTTCCAGTGACAGTGGAATAAAATAATAATAAAATAATGGCATCCCATCGCACTCTTACACCCACACCATCCCTGCGATGTGTTCATGGTGCAAATGTAAACAAAGTTGTGGTCACAGTACTTCACCTTCTACTACATAAGTAGTTGGGGAATTTCAAATGCAGTTATTAAACAGTCATAAAAAAACATCTGTTTGTGGGAAGTACAGTTGTTGCATATTTAACTAACAGGTCAGTGAATATCAAAGTAGTAGCAGAGACTAGCTAATAAGCTCAAAAAAGTATATAAAATCAACTGAAGTTCTTAGAGATGCGTGTACTGCTACACTTGATCAAGGTTCTCTCAGCAGACGGAGGGGTGATCTGTCCAGGGTGTACTCCACCTCTCACCCTATGAGAGGCTCTATAGGCTCCATAGGCTTTTAACAAATGACACCTGAGGGAACATTGTGTGCCCTCAGATCATGGCTGACAAAGTTTAATGTTGAGAAATGTTGATTTGCTTTACTTAATAAAAACTGAATAAAGTGTGATATAGTGAATATAAATTTTTTTTTTTTACTTGCAAACATCACTTATCTAAGGATATGCTAATAAATACAAAATTCTTTAAACCGGAAGCTGTGCAGCTGACTGTTTCTGAAAAGCTGCTCCTCTACCAGTGCAGCCTAATGACTTCAATGCTGATGAGATTTGCATAACTGAAAATGTGACTATCTCAAACTCTCGTCAAAGTTACTTGCTATCATTATCAAAATAAGTCTGCCGTTATTAACTCTGGACCCATTTAGCGCTGTCTTTGAGGATTTCTTTGAATGTTCCTAATTAGACAAGCAGCGGCTGCAGCTTCATCAGTGGACAGCAGACAGACACCCAACTCAAACTCATTCTCAATCATTAGATAAGGGGAAACGAGACAGGAAAAAACAGAACGTCACAGAGCTGCTGCCAAGTTAATTGCAAAAGATTCCGGGGCTAGAGAGTGCAAGCACTTCACTCATACTGGCAACAAAAAACTGATGTGTGCAAGCTGCAAACTGATATATTATTAGCAAGTGTACCCATATGGAAAAGAAATAGTAAGAACTTATATGTGATTACTCATGAAAGTGGCCACTTTCATGAGTAAATCATATAAGGCTTACATGATTTACTCATGAAAGTGGCCACTTTCTCATTACTTTCATACATTGTTTTAGTAAGTATCCAAAACATACAAGTTTCATTATATAATTTTTCAAGGGATCTTATATCTGTTTTCACTCTTATATGCTTTTCATACAAGTTTCACACAAGACAGATACAAACTTTATAAGATTTATATATATCTGTTCCATATGGGTATATTCAAACTACAAACCTCAGCCAACAAAATCACTGTTAAACATTTAGTATAACAATGTTTACATTTGCTACTGTTATGTTTTACACAGAAGAGGCTTGTTAGGCTGATATAAGCTGTCAAGAACAAGCTGTTTGTTATTTTATGGTGAAATCCGTTGTTTAGAGGTTGCTACACCAAAAACCTCCTTTGGACTGCTTTGGCCACTGGGGTCACCCTGAGATAGCATGGAAAATACTGCTCTGTCTGCAAATTCCCACCATTTACTCTCTAAGCTGTAACAAAACTTGAAAAAGAGTGATGGTTCACAGAGATAAATATATATTCACATGCAGTCACACCAGGAACAGGATTTACAGGCCTTTCTCTTCTCAGAATATACAGTATCTCACAAAAGTGAGTACACCCCTCACAATTTTGTAAATATTTTGTTATATCTTTTCACGAGACAACATTGAAGATATGACACTTTGAAGTACACCTCCAAAAAGACCTGTGCCTTCCTAAATAAACTGAGGATAAAGGTACTTGACTGGCCAAGCATGTCTCCAGACTTGAACCCTATTGAGCATCTGTGGGGCATCCTCAAATGGAAGGCGGAGGAGCGCAAGGTCTCTAACATCTGCCAGCTGCATGATGTCATCTTGAAGGAGTGGAAGAGGATCGCAGTGACACCCTGTGAAACTCTAGTGAACCAACAGAGTTAAGGTTGTGTTGGAAAATAATGGTTGCCACACAAATTATTGACACTTTGGGCACAGTTTGGACATTTTCACCTACGGGTGTACTCACTTTTGTTGCCAGCAGTTTAGACATTAATGGCTGTATGTTGAGTTATTTTGAGGTGACAGCAAATTTACACTGTTATACAAGCTGTACACTGACTACTTTACATTCTATCACAGTGTCATAGGTTCAGTGTTGTCCCATGAAAAGATACAATAAAATATTTACAAAAATGTGAGGGGTGTACTCACTTTTGTGAGATACTTTACATGTTCACCCAATGACTTGAGGCTGTAGCACTTAATTTCTCACAGAATACACACTCTTCCCCTACAACCAGTGGTTGCCTAATGGTTGCCAACAGGTCTCTGGCCTTTTTGACTGAAGCCTTAGTGTAAGCTTTCCTGACAACCAGATATAACTTTTATTAATCATAGCTGTTTCTCTTTTTTCCAAATATTGGTCCCGGGAGCCGCGGAAAACTCAACTGGGGAATTTAAAAAGGAGTTACAAGTAGCCATTAAAAGTGTAATAAGCAGATTTTGTTTACAGTAGATTTCTGGTTTATTTGGGGGGAGGTAATCATTGTGTGGAATTAATTAAATTATCAGTAAGTCAATAAGAAAAGACAATAAGAATTTGAGTTTTCAGAAAACCTGCAAGAAATGAGAGACAGAACAAATGCATTAAATTATATGTAGTGAATGACTTATTCATTACATAACTCAGCAGTCTTAATAAACAACACAGCATGTTGAAACCCACTATGCTCCAGATGCATGAGAGGCAATAGGCAGGACTACAACACAGAAAAGCAGGTAGAAAGAAAGAAGTGGATGATAGATAAAAATGATCTAACATGACTGAACAGCAGATGGGTCGAGCATGAGCTCACACTGAAGGAGACAACAAAGACAGGGTCATGACACAGACTCTCTGAACCAGTGGGAAACTGGGCTCACGGCGAGCTTCCTCTGAAACGATAACCACCGCACTGCACAAACAAACACACGACGAAACATTTTCAGTTCCTCCTCTTTCCTCTCTTACAGACACAGTCTGTCAATCTTCCTGCCCTCTCCTTTTAACCTTTCATTGGACATGTTTCATGGTGCGAGTAAAGTGGCCGTCAAAGCTGTGGGGAGGAGCAGGTCACAGAGGGGTTGGTAGGTTACTTTGAGGGCATGGTGGTATATTGAGGCGGTATTTTACTTGGTGCGAACAGTCTTGTTTCTAGCTGTTCAGGGCCATCTTTGTACCCTTGTATTGTCATTAGATCCTACTATGTCCAACAATAACAGTATAGAATAAAGACATAGAGGCATACAATTCAGTGGAAAGGATAAGTGGATGAAAAACCCACTACAAGCTGAAGTACTCTCATCAATTAATTACCACATAATGCAAGTTTTTGTTGTTGAATGTGTGCCATCTTTTAATGTGCATATTTATCTTTGCTGTGCAGCCAAGATGCTTAACATGTTAAAGTCCTTGTGATTTTTCTGATAGAAGAATGCTCTGATAAATTACGGAAGGTCACTAATGTAAACTCACAATCCCAGCAGATCTGCTGATCTCAATACCAACCACAGCTCAGCTAATACCATGCGACACATCAAGTTGGTATATAAATCCTACAGTAGCTGCGCATCTTTGCAACCCTTTCCCACATCTCCCATAAGTCTCCTGTGGCTGAATTAATCACCATAATATCTAATGTCACTGATCTCTATGGTTCTGTTCTCCACTTCCAGCTGTAGTATGATTCCATTCCCAAGACGAAACCATACTACCAAATATAAAAGACCAAACTGGAATTTTGCAGAGTTTTAAAGTTATTTTTAAATACAGGAAATATCAATAAAATTACAACAGACTGAAACAACACATTTTTTCTCTAGATAGTAAGACCCTAAACAGTCACAAATGCAGGATAATTTCACACATATGCAATATTTTTTTTTATAGAGAAAAGTGATCAATTCTATTTTAATACTGTAAATATACTTTAATAGTGTAAATATGTATATAAAAAGTATATAACATCTACAAGTATTAGTAAACTGTCAAAATGCTGTTTTTGACACACGGGATTTATTTGTGTCAAAACCTTTAAAAGGTTTCATTGTCAAACTAAATCTTCATCATTTGATAATTTCTGTCATTCAACTTACATATTTCTTTGTAGTCTTACATAAATGAAAATTTCTATTAATTAATGAAGTGGTTTTACAGCAGCAGCAGGTTTAAAAATATATATAATGTCTAATAATAATGGTGTATGAGATCACTATTATTACATTATTAAAAAAGTAATAAAACACTAATATTACATGTAAATCATTCAGTGTTTATTTAATACACATTGTGTTATGTGGAATCATAAATTAAATCTACAAAGATGTGGTTATGTTCCTCACTTACCCTGAGCACACAAAGACACTGTGGTGTAGTTTGTTTTCACTCAAACGAACACACACCATCCTTCTACAATTAAAGATTTCCCCAGGTTTAATGTTTCAGTACCTGGATATGGAGCCCCGCTATACACGGTCCCAACATCCACGTCTGGTGGTCAAAACAGGAACAACTTTTCTGTCACTTAGAAATTCATTTCACATCTTCAAACCTACCTCTGACAATGGCTTTCATTGTGTGAATCACTGCACTGTTACAAAAAACATCGTAAAACAACGGTAATATTCCGGCAGCTGGGGCGCCAAAATACGACCGTGAAATAACAGAAAATAACTGTCCCATAAAAATACGGTTATTTCCAGTAATGAAAATACAATTAGTTGCGCTAATTTGACATGGGATGTCGCCTTTTTCAAGTGCCGCTAAACATTAAATCAGGAACATGTTAATGTGATTAAACAATGAAATTATCTATAAATAGGAAAAAAAAACATCTTAAAAAAAACCCTAATATTCCAGCAGCTGGGGCGCCAAAATACGACCGTAAAATAGCAGAAAATAACTGTCCCATAAAAATACAGTTATTTTCAGTAATGAAAATAGAATTTGTTGCGCTAATTTGACATGGGATTCTGCCTTTTCCAAGTGCTTTTAGACAATAAATTAGGAACATTTTTACGCGATCAAACAATGAAATTACCTATAAACAAGGTCAATGAATGTGGAAATATGAATCATAATACGTAAAGGTACAGAAATATACAGTTGGTTTGAATAATAATTGACTGCATGCCCTGGGACAGACTGACAGAGGCGAGGCTGCCATATCGCACCATCGGCCCCTTTGGCCATCACTAGTAGGCGGTAGGTGAAGAGTCCTGACCACGGACACAATGACTGAGAGTGCCCAAGCCGGGGCTCGAACCGGCAATCTTCTGATCACAAGGAGAACTGCCAACTCCTGAGCCACGAACGGCCTAACTAGCAACGATAATAATACCTATAGGGATAATAATACCTATAGGGATCATGTTATATACTTTTCCATAGCATTACATTTGAATTCGATCTTTCAAATAACGGACAGATATTTGTGAGATCATGATACATTTGTGAATGTATTTTAACAATCTAAATATGCATTTGTACAGACAGATACATTTAATAATAATGACAATTATGTTGTATTACATTACAGTGATTTAACGTTAATTTACATTCAAAATGTGAAGTCAAAGTCTATTTACGTAACTTTAATGATATTCTGGAAGAACAGAACATTACTGTAAAATGCACAGTAAAATACCTTCATATTAGGGTTTTTTTTCCTACGGTCGCAGCGTTACCCGCGACCTTGTTGTTAGTTCACATTCATTGGCCGATGCTTAGCGTCATGTTATTTATATTAATTGCAATTCCTACCTCTATATTTCTTTTTCAAAATATATAATTAGCACAGCGTGTCCATGCAATGTTTTACATTGTGGCATGCAGAGAAATCTTAACAAAGAAGCTCACAGAGAGAGATTGAGCTTGTTATTTAACCCCAAGCTGATAGGGGGAGCTCCTTATTAAAACACTTGCCATGCTACAATGTGCCTCAAGGTTCAACAACAGCACAACAGAAGTCACTCATGGTACAGCACTCTCTCTACAAAACAACAACTGTCAGTGACGCTGCACCACAGCGTAAACACAACATTCAAGGTAACAGTTAAAAGTAACGTAACCATAAACAATAGAACAAGAACATCTAAACAGCAGCACATGTCCCAAGGCATGATGGGAGACATTACTGGATGTATTTTTACGATCTAAATATGTATATGTACAACAAAATATATTTAACAAACAAGTAAATTGTGTTTTATTACATTTACAGCGATGTTATGTTATTTTACATTTGACGTGTCAGATCACAGTCTACTTATGTAAATGTAATGATATTCTAGAAAAACAGTACACAACTGTAAAATACACAGTAAAATACTTTGACATTACTATTTTTTGGAACAGTGTGGATAGCTTAAAATATGCAGGTAGTAGGAATCATTTAAATAAAACTGATAAAAACAAACACAAAATCCACTCTTCTCAAACTCCCTACCGCTCATAGGTATTCAACTGATGTTAAAGGGGTCACAAGCCACAAAAGGTTTAGAATTACTGCACTACAAGTACTCCAGTGCAAATATGTATTATTCAACTGCTGAAAATAGTCCACAACAAATGCACCATTTATGCCTGTTTCAGAAGCACTTGGTAAAATCAAAGGTACCCAGCTGTTTCAGTAAATTACACAGCTTTTCTTTTTTTTTTTTTTTTGAAAAATGAAACTATCTGCAATCCATGTTTAAAGATTAACATCTTCAGTGAGAAGAGCGCAGGCGTGAGTGTTACAAACAGCATACTGAGAAAAACATTGCTGTTTTTGGTATTTTTTATGGATTTTGTGGAGAATTGCAAAAAATGTACATAGAGGGGAAGAAAAAAAGCAGCTTTTAATTGCATTTCATTGCAAAAGAATAATTATAAAAAGCAGATGTCTACACTAAAACTGGCTATAAATGAGGGCCGCTGTTATGTGAACTAAAACATCATGCAACATATACTCTGAATGTTTGTTAATAAGTAGCAGTAATCCATTCTTTCAGGAGATTTATCTATGATGACATTGTGAGACAACTAAGCAACGTCTGACTTCTGCACTTGCTCTACACTAGTATGTGTGGGTGGCTACCTGATAAACGCACTGCCTGAGCATGTCTTTCATGGTCTGTATATAAAACTTATGCACTCACTAGCAAGTTCATTAGCTACATCTTTTGCCTTTGTCACTGGGATTTTCCTTGTAGCATAAATTCAACACTATTCACATGATGACATCACATGGTTGGTTTTAAACTCTCGTTTGTCCACATCCCAACGATGCTCACGACCTGAGTTGTGTTCTGATGTTGATATGACTAAAACCGCATTTTGTGTTCTTGTAATTCAAATTCAAATTCAAATTCAAATTTTATTTGTCACACACACACAACCATACACAGTATGACATGGGGGTGAAATGCTTGTAGCTGTACAATGCCCGACCATTAAATGACAGAAGAAAAGTTTTACAATATTTACAATTTACAGTTTACTACAAAAATTTACAAATTAACTTAGGAATTTACAGTAAAGAATGTGCAAATAGCAGAAGAGATTATAAAGATAAGGATTATAAATTATAGGAATTATAGGATTATAGGAAATGTGTGGTGGTGCGTGTGGTGACGTGTGTGAGAGTCCAGTCTTATAGTGACGTGTTTTGGAGAGTCCAGTCCTACACCTGGTTCAGGCCCCAAATAGCCTGGGGGAAGAAGCTCCTCCTCATTCTCTCTGTTTTGGCCTTAAGGGAGCGGAAGCGCTTCCCAGACCTCAACAGTGAGAAGAGTCCATTGTTGGGATGGGAGAGGTCCATCATAATCTTCCTAGCTTTGGACTTGCACCGCTTGGTGTAGATGGACAGCAGGTCAGGGAGCTCTGATTGAATGATGCGTTCTGCCGAGCGCACCACCCTTTGCAGATCTCGTCTGTCCTGCTTGGTGCTGTTCCCAAACCAGGTGCAGATGTTTGCCGTCAGGACGCTCTCAATGGTGCAGGAGTAGAAGTTCTTGAGCACCTTCAGTGGCAAATGGAAGTCTCTAAGTCTTCTGAGGAAGAAGAGACGCTGACGGGCTTTTTAACCAGGGTGTTGATGTGGCAGGACCATGACAGGTCCTGAGTGATGTGGACACCCAGGTATCGGAAACTGTCCACTCTCTCCACTGGCGTGCCACTGATGATGAGGGGTTTGTAATTCCTCGCCTGCTTTGTAGTGAAGTCCACGATCAGCTCCTTAGTCTTGCTGATGTTTAGGAGGAGGTTATTCTCCTGGCACCAGGTCTCCAGGTTCCTAATCTCCTCCAGGTAGGCCGTCTCGATGTTGTCGGAGATCAGGCCCACAACAGCAGTGTCGTCAGCAAACTTGACAATGGAGGTGGTGTCGGATGTGGCTACACAGTCATAAGGGTACAGTGAGTACAGCAGGGGGCTTAAAACACAGCCCTGAGGCACTCCAGTGCTGAGTGATATGGAGGGGGAGACTTGTTTTCCCACCCTCACTGATTGGGGTCTGTCTGTGAGGAAGTTGAGGATCCACTGACACAGTGATGAGCTGAGTCCTAGATCCGTCAACTTGGTGAAAAGCTTAGAGGGAATTATGATAATAATTATGATGCCATTTGGTGCTGTAAGTAGGAGGATTCATATCATTGTTAACATTGTCTTATTTCAAATACTGTGTAATATTCCCAGTGTGAGCAGGAGGAACTGAACAATGTGTAGTGGAAGAAGTGCACCGATATTTAGTTCGTTATAGGCCATTCGTTATAGTTGTTATGGGAACTATAGGAAGTGTTATTAATACCAAAACATGCTGAAAATGTGAAATGCAAATAATTGTACTGTTCAATACTGTCCTCTGTGACTGATATATTAGTACACTCACTGGAAACTTTGTTAGGTACTTGGTCAGACCCCCTTTTGCCTTCAGAACAGTCTTAATTTAACAAGGTGCTGGAAATATTCCTCAGAGATTTTGGTCCATATTCACATAATAGTATCACACAGTTGATATGAAACTAATGTTCCACCACATCCCAAAGGTGCTCTGTTGGACTGAGGTCTGGTGACTGTGGAGGCCATTTGAATACAGTGAACTCATTGTCATGTTTAAGAGACCAGTTTGAGATGAGCTTTGTGACATGGTGTGTTAGCCTGCTGGTTGCACTGTGGTCATAAAGGGACAGGGTTAGCAACAATACACACGGAGGCTGTGGAGTTAAAATGCTCATTTGGCACTAAGGAGCCCAAAGTTTGCCAGGAAAATATCCCCCACACCATTACACCACCTGCACCACCCTAAACCGCTGATGCAAGGCAGGATGGATTCATGATTTCATGTTGTTTACACACCTCAGATGAGGAACCATATCTCCAACCCATCCATGTCTTTTCATGTGACCTCTGGCATCAACGATGCCTAAAGAACTGCAACTCAAGGAATATTTTCTCTTTTATAAGTCATACCACTGCCTCAGACCCTTCCCCAGAGATGGTTAGTGAGAAAATCCCAGATGATCTGCACTTTCTGAAATACTCAGACCAGCCTGTCTGGTGCCATGCCACATTCACAGTTACTTAAATTACCATTCTTCTGTATTCTAATACTTAGGTTGAATCTCAACAGGTCATCTTGATCATGTCTACATTTCTAAACGCAATAAGTTGCTGCCATATCGTTGGTACATTAGATATTGTTGCACAAGTTTACAGTATCCTTGGTGTGAAAAGGGCCTTAAAACTGGGAGAGACTAAAAGAACACCAGTTGTGGAAAAACTACCATACTGCTCACTGCGTAATTTACTAGTCATTTAAATAAGAAAAATTAATAAATTTAAGGAAATAATCAGAAAACATTCAAAAATCAATTCTTTTTTGCATGCTGGCCTGGTAATATGTACATGCATGTGAAGAATGCACTCCTGTGACGTGGTTATATTTTAGTTTCGTCTGACAGCTGACATACAACTCTTTGTTTTTGGAGGATTCTCTCAGACAGTTGCCCTTTGGATCATACCTTCAAAAAAAGACATAATTATGTCTAACAACTTAATCCAACAGTGGATTACTTAAATATTTTGCAAATTGCTATTCTCCCAGCTCAAATATGATATCACAGTCATTATTGTGCATTTATTTCTCTCTAAAATCCATTTTGAGTTCAACCCCTTCACAGGCGGTTTGATCCCCATGTAATCATGATTAAAAAGATATTGAAGTAAGTTCTTGTACAAACTGAATGATGTAATGTCCTTGGTGGAAGATCATTTATTAAACATCTTATTTTTACACAAAAGTATTTCATGGTCAAAAGCGAACTTTATTTAATCTAGTTTCTCAAAAACATGCAATAACATTAGGATTTGATAAGACTTTAATATTTTTGTAAATTGCACATGTAGTTTAAATAACATTAACCTCATATTTCTTGTTATCATGAAAATGTTATTAAAGTCTATCAAGTCACATGATTGAACTCAGCATTATGGGGTTGAACATGGTGGTTGAAGGGATGATCAGCATATTTTAATATGATATGAATTTAACCTTGAAATAACAATATAAGGTTGAACAACAATGATGTATTTTGTACTACTTTTTAGGTTTATTCTGGGGTTTTCTTTGCTGCATGTCTGAGTTGTAATATTTCTTGATGCATTTTGGATTTATCTTTTCTTCAACTTTTTTGTACACAATGTTTCTTCAGTTCATTGATGTTTGTGGATATTCATGTATTTCAGCTCTCTTAAGGTCCCATCACAGCATTTCAATCAAGTTAACATCTTGATTCTTTTCTTTTTCAGCCATTTTGTTGTAGATTTGACTCTACATTATTTTGGTATACAAAGACGTTCATGGACAACTCATTGAGTTGTCCAGTTGTCAAAGGCCTCAGGTCCAGCAGCTGAAAAAGAAGCCCAAATCATCACCACTGTGCTTCACAGTAGGTATTATTTGTTTGTGCTGATATGGTGTGGTTGGTTTTCTCCAAATGTTGTACTGTGCATTATGGGCAAAGATTTCCAGTTTAATCTGGTCTGTTCAAAGGACATTGCTCCAAAGGTCTTGTGGTCTGCTCAGATTCAGCTTACCCAAAATTGTTTATTCGTGATGTGAAAGCAAAGGTTATCTTAACGCCACTGCACTTAGCATGTATTCACCAGCTAAGATATAATGTGTCTAAAAATCGTGATTAATCATGAAATGGGGTAAAATAATAAATACATGGAATTTGGTAACTTTGAATAAGACTAAATAAAATGTGATTTTTTTAATGATATGTCCACAGATAGTTTACACTAAGCTATTCTGTCAATTTGCATAAATTAATCACACACATGCAGTCAAGTGGAGTAGATCTGAAGATTGAGTGGGCTGCCGCAGTGTTGTTCTCACTGTTCATTCGAGCGATTTATGTTTCCTGTCAAAAAATGGATGGCATTGCTTAATGTCAGGTCGCTGGTCAATAAGACCTTTCTCTTAAATGACTTCCTCTTCACTAATGGGGTTGATGCT
The DNA here is from genome assembly GCF_900408965.1 of Simochromis diagramma. Classification (NCBI taxonomy): domain Eukaryota; kingdom Metazoa; phylum Chordata; class Actinopteri; order Cichliformes; family Cichlidae; genus Simochromis; species Simochromis diagramma. Next base: position 695,667 of record NW_024387488.1, read on the forward strand.
TTATTCCTGACTGAAACCTGGATTTGTCCTGGTGAGTTCATCCCTTTTTCTGAACTTCTTCCATCAGATTGTGTCGTTTTAGCTCACCAAGGCTTACTGGTAGGGGTGGCGGCGTAGCCTTGGTTTTTAAAAATTCATATGCAGTTCGGCAGCTACCCTCACCTACCTACTCTAGTTTTGAAGTCCAGTTATTGGAGATGACTGCATCCATGACCACACTCTGCGTGGTGGTTTACCGAGCGCCTAAATATAGCAAATGTTTTATCGCGGACTTTGCTGATCTCCTAGGTTCCGTTCTTTTTAAATATGGTTGTGTTCTCATTGTTGGTGATTTTAACATACACACTTGCTGTAAGGATGACCGTTGCTTTAACTGACTCTTTTAACCTGGTTCAGTAGGTTAATGACCCAACCCATGTTAAAGGACATCGTTTGGACTTGGTTTTTTCATGTGGTCTGGACATTTGTATCAAGGATATAAGTGACGCTGGGAGCTCGTATCATTTCCCAGTTATATCTGATACTGGCTTATGCAGTACTGAACTGCATCCTGCGGCTCCCCTTCGCCCACTACGTGTAATCAATGCTGAAGCAGTGTCAAAAATAATAAAGGACACTCATTGGAGTAATGGCGCATCTCGTGTGTCTGTGAGTTATGTCTCCAGTCAAATAACATCCATAACCTCAAATAACGGAACATGGTGTCAGAAGACAACTGGAAACGTTAGTTGGGCATAAGTGAAGGGTTTCGGCGTTGGTGCCAGGTTAAAGGTCAGCCATAGAGGAGCTGCGCGAAAAGAGACGTGACGTCATGAGTCAGTTTCAAGTCACCCCGCCGGTGAAGTTCACTTTTAGGTCCGACGACTGGACCAAATGGATAAAGCCTTTTGACAGATTTCACATCGCGTCTGGATTGGAGACGCAAGTGGACGAAAATCAAGTGAACGCCCTTATCTACACTATGGGCGAGGAGGCAGAGGACATATTGGTATCCCTGCACCTGACTCCCGAAGAGGCGAGCGATTATGAGACCGTTAAAAGGAGGTTGGATGCTCGTTTCGTAGCCCGAAGAAACATCATATTTGAGCAAGCGAAGTTTAGCCAGCGCCAACAAGAGACGGGTGAGTCAGTCGACAGCTTCCATACTGCACTGCATTGTCTGGCAGAACATTGTAGATACGGGACTTTGCATGATGAAATGGTGCGAGACAGATTTGTCGTGGGTCTGAAAGACAAATAATTGTCAGAACAGCTACAAATGGATCCAGAACTAACGCTAGAGAAAGCGCTTAACAGCCCGACAAAGTGAGCTTGTAAAGAAGCAACAAGAGATGCTAAGCACTAACTTTAAAATGGATATTACCAACTCACAACTGAACCACATCCATGCTAAACGGCAAGAAGGGGCATGTCCCAAGCAGCTGACACCACTACATAAACAAACCACCCCCACAGAAAGAAAAAAAGACACAATGCAGAAGATGTGGAGACATAAAAGGTCACAATCTTCAACAATGAGGGAAGCCGCATGTAATTACTGTAAGAAAAAAGGACATTTTGCCAGGATGTGCAGAAACAAAAAACTGTGTGAAGTCAATGCTGCAACAGTTTCAGAGAACAGCGATACAGATGATGAGGTCGCTTTCTTGGGTTCCCTCTCTGCGGACACCAAAGAGAGTCCATGGGTAACAGAGATACATGTGGACAAATGCAACACACTCTTTAAAATCGACACCGGAGCAGATGTCACAGCAGTCCCAGAGACTTTCTACACACAGCATCAGTTGGGGAGATTGGATAAGCCCAAAAGGGTTCTGCAGGGCCCAGGAGGAACACGTCTGAAGGTAAAAGGCATGTTCACAGCCACTCTCAGCAAGAACAACCACAAAACCAAAGAAGACATTTATGTCGTATAGGGTTTATGCACACCGCTGCTGAGCAGGCATGCTGCTGTGGCAGACTCTATTGATGCTGTCAAACAAGAATTCCCCAAGCTTTTCAGCGGCTTAGGCAAAATGGAGGGGGAGTACAATATTGTTCTGAAACCAGAGGCACAGCCGTTTTCCCTCTCGACCCCTAGGCGAATCTCTCTTCCACTCTTACCAAAGGTTAAAGAAGAGCTGAACAGGATGGAGCAGCAGGGTGTCATTTCCAAGGTGGAGGAGCCCACTGATTGGTGCGCGCCTATGGTGGTGGTTCCTAAGCGCACAGGGAAAGTGAGAATATGCAGCGATCTCACTGAACTAAACAAATATGTCATGAGAGAGAAACAGCCACTCCCTTCAGTAGAACACCCACTAGGACAGCTTGCAGGAGCAAAAGTGTTTTCAAAGCTGGATGCCAATGCAGGATTTTGGCAGATTCCCTTATCCATGGACTCTTCTTTGCTCAGGACCTTTATTACACCTTTTGGTCGGTATTGTTATAATCGTCTGTGATTTGGAATCTCATCAGCCCCAGAACACTTTCAGAAACGGATGGCACGCATTCTTGAGGGCTTAGAAGGAGTCCTCTGCCAGATGGATGATGTGCTCATCTGGGGGACGTCACAAGCAGAGCATGATGAGAGACTTCGAAAAGCACTGGTTCGACTGCAGGAGGCTGGAGTAACATTGAACGACAAGTGTTCTCCAAGAACAGGATAAAGTTCCTGGGGCAGGTCATTGAGGCATCGGGGGTTAGCGCAGATCCTGACAAGGTGCATGCCGTGAGTTCCATGGATGAGCCCAGCAACATAAGTGAGGTGAGACGCTTCCTGGGCATGGTGAATCACCTAGGAAAGTTTCTTCCTCACCTGGCGAAAAAAACAAAACAAAACAAAAAACAAAGACAAAACTACAACCGCAGACACAGAGCACATGATATGCTACAGCTCAATCCTGGAGACAAAGTGTGGGTCTCAGACATGGATACTAGAGGGACAGTCGTGTCCATGGCAGGCTCACCGAGGTCCTACATCGGCGAGACAGCAAAGGGCACGCTGAGAAGAAACCGTTACCATCTTACACGGACACCTGGGGCACCGGAGACTTCTATTGATCCACCAGAGGCTTCACCTGAGAACTCTGTTCCAGCTGCAAAGAGTGTGTCGGTTCCAGACCCTATCTCACAGGAGGCCAACTAGCAGACTCCTGAAGCTGGGAGCCAAATCCCACCCAGGTCTAGGAGGCCTCCAGCATATCTAAAAGACTATGTTTGCTCATAGGGCTAGGAACTGAGTGAGCAATGGGGCAGAATAATCCCCACACTCAGGTAGAGGGTTGGGTAGTCTACCCCATCCCTCATAGAGACAATGAGAAATAAAGCAAATGGTTGCACTGTTTAAACATGTTGTTTGTAGCTGCACCAAATAGTTCAGAAATGTGCACTTATGCCTAGTGTTCAGAGTTGTATACTTTGAGAGTTTATTTTTGGACATTCTGAAAAGTCTGGGTTTGAAACCAAACGAGTTCAGTAAACAAGCTGTTACCAGATAAAGCACAAGGAAATAGTATACTTTAAAGCGTGCGGGTCTAATCTGTTTTCTTGGTTTATATCCCAGCATCACATCCTATTTAGTAGGGGGGATGTAGTATCAGGTAAATTTTAAGAGGTAGGAACGTTTCTGCTGGGTTGTTGTGGGGGGAGGGGGGTGAAAATTAATAAAGGACACTCATTGGAGTAATGGCGCGTCTCGTGTGTCTGTGAGTTATGTCTCCGGTCAAATAACATCCATAACCTCAAATAACGGAACAGGCTTAATGACACTACCCGCGCTTTACGCCGTGTGTCGGCGTGCTGAGAGAAGGTGGAAAAAAGATAAACAGATTTCTTACGACATGCTACGGACTAGCCGCTTAAAATTCCAAAGTGCTGCTAAAATGGCCAAAGCATCTTTCTTATCCAAAATCATCCTGGCCAGTGGTCATAACCCCCGCACCTTATTTAAAATTTTTAACTCAGTGGTTAACCCTTGCCCAGACATACCTTTACCTTATTCTCAGGCTCTTTGTGAGCGATTTCAAATTCTCTTTTTAGATAAGCTCTCATCTCTTAAGTCCTCCCTTCCCTCTGTTTCATGTCCTCTCCCAATTGATGAGTGCATTTCAACTTTCCACCAGTTTGAACCTGTGTTACCTCACCTCCCTTAAAGCCACACCCACTTTTTTCTTATTGGCTGCCCCTCACAAACAGAAGGTTTGAACTGCAGTTTGGTGGATCTCCCCTTGATCACAGCCAGAGCTATATGCCTGAGATGACTTCATTATTCGAAACTTAGGAAAATAGGGAAAAACATGGTCGGTTTACAATAAAAGAAGGGAAATGCAGTCCAACTCGATAACTTTTTCATGCAGGATAAATGTCAGATGTCTGTGTTTCACCTTAAACTAAGATCATTCCTCAAAACAAAAAGAACAAAACAAAATGACACTTTTCTTAAAACCCTGTTACTTTTGCATTTGAGGATTATTATTTTTTCCACACTGAGTGAGACAAGCCCTTTCATACACAACAAATATTTCAGCAGGCATGATCGTCAAACAAATAACAAGTTATGAAGTACAGAAGTGCTTTTTCAGAATAACATTTTGACATGCTCATGAAGAATTTACAGTGAATGCTCTCAGTGAATGCTGTGAAAATACTGCAGCAGTGTGGCGGCTCAGTGAGAGCAGCTGGATGATCTGGGCTCAGACCCTTGCCTGGTTGGCAAGCATCAGTCCTGCTGAAGTGTCCCCGAGCAAGACATCCAATCTTCACTGCTGACCCCAAAGATCTGCCAGTTAGTTATATCACCCGTGAAAATGCACAAGCACATTATGAACTGAGATTTTCTGCAAATGTTCCACTGGCTTGTTTTTGTCCTCCAGCAAAGTGCCTCTTGATGCACTGGCATTTAACCTGGCTCGCGTCTGTGTATTTCCACAAAGCGTGAGTAAAGGGGCGATCAATGAGGCCCTAAATGAAGATGCTTCATTGGCTGGTTGGAGTAATGCGGCACAGAGAGGTGCCATGCCATTGGCTGCCTGCGTGAGATGTCTTGAAAGATAGATGGAGAATGAAATCACTCGTCGTCATTTCAGCTCTATTATTTTCAGCACTTGGTCATTCTGCCATGATGGCCGTCAGAACGTGACGCCTAAGCAGCTCCACATCGCAGCACTGGCAAAGCCAAGAAGTTGTGAACTCTAAGGCTGAGGAGAAAGGAAAAAAAGATGCTCAGAGCTCATTCTGTCAGCTTAAGGAAGAGATGTGTTTCAGCTGAGATAAAACAAGTCAGCTCATTGAGGTGCATTCTTATCGCGTATCTCCTAAAGACACTGGGCGATCCTGTGGAGAGTTAGAGAGGCCGTCAGATGAAGCTGTGATTTGTAACTTTCACCTTCCAGCCAAAGAGAGGGGGATGTGAGACTGTAAATTCTGCCCGAAGGCGCCAAATAAGAAGAGAAGCACCTTGTATTCCATGCATTATCACGGGATCTGGCCCAGTCATGCTGCATATATTTATGAATAGCGGCTCTTCTGAGGTGGGAAGAGGGAAATGGAGCATCGGCGAGAGCAGGGTAAAATTTATTGTGCAGGTGCAGGCTTTTTTTTCAGCTTGAACTGACCAGGTTCAGCACAGTGCCAGGCTCCTCTCAGCAGCTGCTGCCATACACATGAGCGAGATGAGTCATTCTTGTGTCGGGCTAATTTGCAGGTTTCTCTTTTAAGTGCTGGAGTTCGCATGAGAATAACCTCGATCCTCGTGTGCCACCGCGCTCCGCTCGGGTGCTTGGCAATGCAGTTCGGCCTTAGTCTCCTTGCTCAGCAGAGAGGTAGAAAGGAGCATTAATTCTTAACCCTGTGGGAGGAGCAGCGGAGAGGAAGGAGGGCGACTGCGAAATCCATCTCTGTCTCGTCCCCCTTGAGAGCTGAAAGGTCACTCAGCTGTCAGGAAGTAAAATTCAATACCTCAACCTTTCAAGCATGTCTCTATCCTCCATGTCCCTCGTCAGAGCTACACAATCCCTCTCTGATGCATCCCTGACAGGCCCCGGCTTCTCTCTGTATGGACGGTTCGTGTTCACCGCTGCAACAATCCACATCCATCGACGGTCACCGCTGACAGCCACACTGATATCCGCTCGGTGTAACAGGTTGCATTAGCACAGCCGAGTACATCTTAAACTGACCTAGACATTATCCTTACCTGTGTAGAATGGCATTTATCAATTGATAAAGAAATGTTTGAGACCACAAATTATTAGGTACTTGTAATCTACAGTATTTCAGCATTGAAAACATCAAGTGAAGATGAGTTGACTGCATTTTTTTTTATCTCAGTGGGGTTGAGATGAATGTTGAGAAGGAAGGACCGGTGTGATTTGGCCAATGCGCTTGTTTGACAAGGTTAAAGGTCCAGGATGTTACTGTGTAGCTATTCCGTTGAAGCATTTTGTTTTTTTGTTTTTTTGCAAATCTTGGTCTTGCTTTTTTACTATCCTGTGGAAACAGTGTTTTTTCTTTTTGTAGCGCTGGCTTTTGGGGTTAGTAAGAACTTTTTTGAAGTCGAAGTAAACCTGGTGTTAAAATCATAAAACCTTTTTAGTATTAACTTGTCCTGTCTTTCTCTACTCACCCCAACCAGTCACAGAAGATGGCTGCCCCTTCCTGAGCCTGGTTCTGCTGTCAAAAGGGAGTTTTTCTTTCCCACTGTCGCCAAGTGCTTGCTCATAGGGGGTCATTTGACTGTTGGGGCTGTCTCTCTGTTACTGGAGAGTCTTATATATCTCAATATAAAGCGCCTTGAGGTGACTATTGTTGTGATTTAGTGCTAAAACAATTAAATTGTATTGAACTGAAGTGGTTCATAGAAGAAAAGAAACTTAGAATATAAATACGCTTGCAATCAACTTGCAACATCTCAGGAGGAAGCACAATACAGCTCCAAATAAAGTCTTACACATCTCAGGAGGAGATTTATGCTTTATGCAAACAACTCCATCCCAATGACTAACAACCAACTTAATCATTACTAGACTAGACTTTTAACATTCACTGTTTTTCCACATCCTTGGTAAAACATACATAGGCCTTTGAATGACTACGCTCTTTGTCACAGGATCAGTTATGTCAACTAAAACTTTGTGACAGGTTCGCATAAAAAAAAAAAAACCACTAAAAAAAGCAAAAACCTGGCCAAGATCTCCCGAGTCGACCGTGTAAAGTTACTGCCTGTTCATCAACAGTGTCCGTGAGTTTTGAAGGGCTCTGTTGTTTTGTTGTTTAAAGGAGTGAAAATGACAGCAGCACAACAGAGAGAGCCAGCGCTTTGGTTGTTGCTCTTTGATCATCAACCATGACGGCTGCCTTTCATGCCACTTTGAAGAGAAAGGTTAGGGAGAAAAATACATAGACAAAGTGTTGAGTTAAAAAAACAACAACACATGCACACACACAGACACACAGAGACACATAAACAACATCAATACAAACACAGATCCCATCTGCTGCGAAAAGAAATGTCATTGTGCAGGCGTGCAGAAACGCATTTCCAGTCGACATTTTATATACAGTCAGAAGCAGGATGTAGCATTACATTGGTCCCTTGATAAAAAGCAAACACAGGTAGGGCTGGCAAGTATCTGCAGCTTCCTGCAGTGCTGGATGTGTTGTACAATACAAAAAAAGACAGGAGCAGACATTCCTCAGACTGACTCCGAGGCATAGGGAGCAGACTTGCTTATCCAAAGTTTCACCCCCACTATCCCACTGGGGATAAGAGCAACCATACAAATGCATGCAGGATGCAGAGGACTCTATTTCTCACAGAGCTTCATTTTGAATTCAGGCTGAGATCGAAGAGTTGTCTAAATTACAGTGGAAACAAAGAGTGTATTTTTTTCCAAGTATAATGGAGAAACTATTAAAAAAACATGTTACAGTGCATTTAAATATTATACACAGATTTAGTGATAACATAGTTTAGTAGGCACACTGTTTACTAACAGTACATCTTTGTTAGCTATCTAACCTTATATGCTCTGTATGTATCACATATTTAGACAGCTAGCTAGATTGGCAGCTACCTAGCTAGCTAGCTAACTAGGTAGATGGTTACTTTGTTGATCCCATGAGATAAATGACTGTTACATTAGCAACAAAAAGATTAAAGACAGAAATAGTACAATCTGCAATAAAAACTACATTATTAGAAACACAGACGCATGCTGAAGGCCTTCTTACATGAGGTAGTGCAAAATTTTATATATAGCATTGACAAAATAAGAAATAAAGATATAAAGTTAAGGGGAAAAAGATAAGACTGATAGTGTGCAAAAAATAGTATGAATGGCATTAATAAATAACATGCACACTCTAAATCTCAAAACAGCAGCAAGAAGGTTTGTCACAGAAATGTGTGGGGAATCTTATGTTCTGGCAGGTCTGGCACAAAAAGGAGAGTTGTTTTACAGTTTTATAGAGAACTGTAGGAATAATGTCCTGAAGCATTCTTCATGGCAGCAGGGTTGAATAAGGCTGAGGGAGTGTAGTGTACTATGGTGCAATGGGTTGTCCATAATGGAGAGCAGATTGTTCAGTGTCCTCCTGTCCCACACTGACTCAAATGCCTCCGGATTCTGGTGAATGATGGTTCGAGCCTTGTGGATTAGTTTGTTCATCCTGCTGGCATCTCTGGCACTGATGCTGCAAGCACTAAAAGTAGCAAAGTAAATGGCATCCGCTACCACAGCCTGGTAGAAGATCTCCAGCGTCTTGCTGCAGACATTGAAAGATCTGAGCTTCCTCTTAAAGTGGAGTCTGATTATCCCCTTCTTGTGCAGTATCACTGTTGGTCCTCTGGTCCAGCCTGCTATCCAAATGTAAGCAAATTAAGTTCTAAATAAGAGGTAACTACTGTATATCCATCGTGATCCTGGCCATTAAATAGTAAATGAACTGGTTCCTATAGGATATAGTAGTTTTTCTACCCTGCTTAAGCAGTGCTAAACATGCCTCATTCACCCATTCATACATATCCATACCAGCACCTTTTCTCTTTAAGTTTCAAATGCATCAGGACCAATTCGCTATTCAGTATCTTGCTAACTGTACACAGAGACTGTATGTATGTAGTAGACAGAGTGTGAGTTACATGGTAAAATGGCAAGTGGACTGCTATTTATTAAAATGCCCCAATCAACCGGCTGGAGACTGAATTCGACTGATTCCAGCATTTTCAGCCCAGACTGGCGACTGGCAGGTCAGCCTCAGGTACGTCAGTTTATCAGCCGATCTGTTTCATGACAGCCACAAGCCAGCAGTCTCAGTACGAGCCTCGGTATGAGCAAAATATCTGGAGTAAGGATTATGGAGAGTGAAAAAGAAAAAAGGGCTGATGTCCTGTTATCCAGTGACGTTATAAGAAAATGATGTACCTGACATCTCTTGTTACATAAATCTGTTTAAAAGCACCTGCTTTTGTTTGCCAAGGGAAAATATGCCAGGTAAGTGTGGGTATACAGCAACATATTTTCAATTAATTATCTGTACTAGAGTTTTGTTTTCCCTTGTTTAAATTCACTGCCATTTTAGAGAAATTGTAATGTTTGATAAGTTTTATTATCAAAATAATATTTTGTGTTGAAGGAAAGTTGATTTTTGTTTGTATATGCTATGAAAACTGGAATTGGTAAAAAAAGATAAGAATATCTCTTAACAAAACTGGAGCACAGAGCTCATTTGAAAGTCTGTTAGTAGAATTACACATGACAAGTCGTACTATTTGTCAGTGGGCCAGTTCAGTAACTCAAGCTGTCTGCTGGATGTCATATAGCCTGTCATCAAGTTGTATCAGCATGCACCTGTCAGTCAAAATAGCCACGTCAGTAAATGGTTATTTCTTCTGTCAACCTGTCTTAGGAATGCAAGTGTATTTGCCACTGGAGCTGGCCTTCAGCGGCCGTTCAAGACACTGGTCTAGGGACTTATTTAGTGGCTTCATTTTCGAGCCCTGGGAGTTATTGCTTGCTTGTAAGCAGCTTTCTAGAGAAATCTGGACTGCTACTCTTATGCAGTTGTGAGATATTAAGCATGAAAAAAATAAGAGGCATTCATGACTTAAATCCAATAGAGTCATATATCTCTGGACTAGAGGTTTGTCAGTCTTTTTTTCCTTTTGCACCAGATTTTCCGTTTAGATTTTTTCAGCTGATAAGAGCTGGTGCTAAGATCACAGATTACAGGCTGAGTTTTACTCTTTGAACTGCTTGAACCGCTGTGAGCCATGCTACTAAGTTGTTTCGATTACCAGTAGTCTTGCTTAATGGTTAGAACATGGTCCATTTGTCAGATCTGAACACTTGAAGATGTTGTCTTCACATCCCATAATTACTTTGTGTTGGGGAACTACAATCTCCACATTATTCACGTCCACAGTGCATAATTGGCGTTCAGAGTTTCACTTGATTTCATCAAATTTTGAGAGGTTTTGCCACTCTCCTCAGCTGTCATTGGCATAATAACCTTTTAGTTCCACTTCTATTTTTGCTAGCAGGGTCTCAAACACTTAATTACAGCGCTGCCTCTCACCCGACACCCACATCTCTTTGATCCATTACCACGGTGGAGCTGTGACACTGACAGCCAGGCATGCTCAGTCCAGCAAAGCTTCACAGCCATCTAATCAAGCCCCTCACCATCTTTTTATGGACATGGCACAGCAAGGACTGGTGGGATAAGCCTATTGGAAATCAAGTCTCTTCCTACAGTTGCTGGGACAATGGAGGGAGGCCTGCAGATCGGTCAGAGAAGCTTACGAACCACTCAGAGCTCTGTGTGTGTTTACATCAATATCCTGCTTCTCTGGGAACCAAAAGAAAGGACAGAGAGAAGGGGATGGAAGGGGGGGGGGATACAGGAAGAAAGGGCAGAAGCGAGGTGGGGTAGACAAAACAGGAAATAAGGGAAAGGTGCAGAGAGCAAAAAGATGAAGGAGGAAAGGTAATAAGCAGAGAGGGAGACGCAGAGATTGATCTGGAGAAAAGGGAGTTCAATGCTAAAGAGGGGGGAGGGAGGGACATTGAGCGGCATTAGTAACAGAGAGACAGAGAAAGGAAGAGAATTTGGAGATAAAAGGCACTGAAAGAAGAGGATGTGGGTGGTGGGTGGCACTGCTAAAGAAGAAGAAAAAAGGATAGAGAGGGAAAGAGAAAGAGAGAATTCCCCTGGGAAGGGAGCCAGTTCAGTTGAACAATAGGGGTGCATAGCAGTACTGATTAGGGTGGCGAGGTGGGAGATGACAATATGCTTACTGCTGTTCTTTATCCGGACTCGAGCGCTGCCAGTGCAGAAGGCACTCCACACTCAGCAAGACACTTTCTTTCCAACCAGCACCGTGGGCAATTAACCCAGCCACCTGCTGCTTGCCAACAAATTGCTTCTCGTCATTGCCAATCCGTCTCCGGTGAAGAAAAAAGGCAGCTGAGTTAAAACATCAAAACACTCACAACTCTTTATTTTTTCCCTTCCTTTCTCCAAATGCATGACTCCAGTGGATTATATAGATTTATTCAAATGACTAATGAAGGAAGCAGTCCGAAGGAATCCATACTGAAAGCAAAATCTGGACCAAGTTAACCTCGATGACCGATGGGGCCAGATCTGGTGTTGGTGGGATTGGAAACATCTGTGGAAAAAAAGATTGATTAAAAACAAAGCATGGACTCTTCAAATCTATTTTTCACAGAGAAAGTAACACTCGGAATTTATCCTAGATGCCTGTACAGCGCAAGGTTTGCTTGTTTAGACTTACACTTGCATATTTCTTTGAGTTATCCTGTCACAGTAAGGCAAGGGTTTGTGAATTTCAGTTAAATAAATGCTAATAAATATAAATCCAAACATGTCTTAATTAGAAGTTTTGCAAATTTTCTGTTTTTCTTTTCAAACATCTCATAGCAGTAAAAAAGCAATAATATTGAAAAGAGCCCAAATGAATTGAGAGAATTAAATGTTAGCTCTATTCAAGTAGAAAATAATAATGCAAAACGATCTAAGATAATAAGGTTTAGTCTAAGTCAGTGGTCCCCAAACCCCCGAGCCTCGGACCGGTACTGGTCCGTGAGTCGTTTGGTACCGGGCCACGAGAGTTGAGGCTCAGGTGTGAAATGTATGGTTTTCAGGGTTTTTATCAGTTTTCAGCATTATTTTGTTATCGTTTTTATCGTTAACTTGGTTTTCCTGGGTCTTTTCACCTGTGTTATGAATAAATCTTATTTTTTTCGGTACCGGTACTAGTTTTATTTTGTTGTATTTATCCGCGATACCTTAAAGGCTGGTCCGTGAAAATATTGTCGGGCATAAACCGGTCCGTGGCGCAAAAAAGGTTTTCAGTTACTCATCTGAAAAGAGGATCCAGGGCAGAAGTGTCTTTGACATGCACTCAATGATTTTGCTGTTCAGAGTCCAGTTTAAGATTCTGTGTTTTTTTACTCTTAGAGTAGCTACATGAAAACGCACTGTCATACACAAGTGAGCTTTACATCAGTACATCTCTGAGGTCATGTGATCAAGGCTACCCATATGGAAAAGAAATAGTAAAAACTTATATGTGATTACTCATGAAAGTGGCCACTTTCTCATTACTTTCATACATTGTTTTAGTAAGTATCCAAAACATACAAGTTTCATTATATAATTTTTCAAGGGATCTTATATCTGTTTTCACTCTTATATGCTTTTCATACAAGTTTCACACAAGACAGATACAAACTTTATAAGATTTATATATATCTTTTCCATATGGGTATGCATAATACAAAACTGAGAACTAAAGCTATCAGAGGTTTTGCAACATTGGCAAGTCTGAGCTGGGGATCTTTTTAAACTCTTCATCTTTATGTGTTTAGCATGTTGGTTGTGAAGCACTTTGTGATACTTAAAAGTAAGTAAATACATTTTGCTCATTGTTTTCTATTGTAGTGGTTTACCCATTAACTGATGTGAAAGGTCCCGATTTGATGCCAGAAGCAGACACTAGTCACTTTGGGGGTTGTGTTGGGAAGGGGTGTATTCTCAACATTTAGTATAATATGTATAGAAAGTACTACATAAAATTTAAAAATATAATTTCATGTTTGATATCTGACCTCTCCTTGAAAGTCAATAAATTAAACTGAGGTTATAGTGATAATAATGCTATATAGAGCTATTTAAAGGTTTTTTTCTTTACTGCCATCCATCAACCAACTATGTACTGGTTCTCATCTGGGTTCAGCTCGCAGGGACAGCTGTCTGAGCAGAGAAACAAAGACTTCCCTCATCCTAGCCACCTCCTCCAGCTCATCTGGGGGGACACTGGAATGATCCCCAATCATGTCAATCATGTCTTTTCAGCAAGTCCTGGACCTGCCCTGGGACCTCCTCCCGATAGGATATGCCCAGAATACCTCACCTAGGAGGTGTCCAGGAAGCATCCTAGCTAGATGGCCAAACCACCTCAATTGCCTCCTTTCAATGTGGAATAGCAGCAGCTCTGCTCTGAGTAATTAACAAATCAATATCTTTTATCCAGGACCTACAAAATACATAATGGTCATACACAAAAGACAGTACTATTTCCTTAAAAGTAAATACTGCCCAGCGTCAGTTTGCAATCAAATGGGATCAAGTTGGCAATTAACTCTAATCTGTTTATATTATGGTCATTAACTGTGAAAAATTAAGAGAAAAGTGCAAATCTGCTGTTGTCTGCATGAACAGAAATTGATGCAATTGCTGCAAGATTGCAATTTAACTGCAAAAAGACACAGGTAGTCCCTGTGCTTTTATATAATATAAGCAGAGTCCAACCAGTTGTGTCGACACACGTTGTAGACAAGTTGCACTTATTGGTGCAGACTGGATAAAATCATTTCCATCATTGGGAACCAACCAATTTTTCCAAGTCACAAGGAGGCTGTCATCTTGTTTTTACTGTAGCGTGGTAGAGCCTTTACTATATTTTAGGGAAAAACCACACAAGAAATGAAAAAGTATTCAGCGAATAGATTTGAAACTATTAAATATTCCATTGCTTACATGTTTCTTTGATTAGAGCCAGTTTGGCCAGTAACAATGAATACAAATGAATGCACAATAAATTTAAAATGAAAAAACATCAAAGTGAAATGTAACATCTGAAAATGCAATTTGGAGGATGAAGGGATGCATTCTGGGCAATGCACGTATGAATTAAAATAAAAACTATTGTATTAATCATTTGCAGCATTGTGTTAGGATTTAAAGAGCAATCTAATCCCAACATGGGAGCTACTTTCTAAAATAAAAAAAATTAAAAATCCTCATTCATTAACTCCACTTCGCATTTATAATTAATCCCACACTGAGCTTCGCATGAAGCAGTAAACAAACTTGATCTCACATTCGTGTAAATGTGAGTGAGGATGGCACACATATAAATGCACGTGTGCACACATGTTGGTTGTGAGAACGCCTGGGGATTCTCAGCAAACATTGGCACACACGCATAAGTATGAGAAATTTTTATTTGCTTGGTGAGTGCTCCCTGTTGTCCTTCTGTGAATAGGCCAACACAGCACACCAAGTGTTGACAGTCTCTTACCTTTGGGAGTAGGGCTCCTTCAGGGCGTTTCTGATGGCCATCTGACACTTGCTTCCCTCTTCACTGTCCATACATTGATGCAATATGACCTGATCTCTGTCTCTGCTGCACTCGCTGCCTCAGCCCTCTCACCTCACTGTCTCAGACTCTGCAACACCAATTTCCTCTCTCTCTCTTTCACTGCCACATATTTTTGACTTTTGCTATTCATTCCTCCTTCGCACGCGTTTCGGTCACCTAGAATCTTCTATTCGGCCCTAAAAACAAGGAAAGCTGCTCACCCCGAAGAGAGATTGCTCAGCTCTCTGTGCCTCTGCTGTGTCAGAGGTTAAAGCTTCTCAATCTCTTCTTCTCTGAAAGGCAATCTTTGTCATTTTCTCTGTGGATCTCTGAAAAGCAACTGCTGCAGCACCACAGTCCACAAGTAGACAGTCTAAAGAGTATGCTATGCATCAGGGCAGCATTGGTATTATTTCAGTGGATCACACAGTATAATAATATGTCTGCTTTCTGAAAATATGTGCATCTTTTTTTAAACACAATAATTAAAGAAACAAAGCATCCCCTCATTCAATTTTAAGGTTTTAGTCATCAAGACACACAACAAAATACAGACAGTGTGCGACAAACTAAGTACACTGACTTTATCTTTCTCTCCCATTGTTGGAGAAGAATTCAGGCCCAGTCTTCTCTACATGACTACTTCAGTTTATTAACCCTCTGGAGTCAAGGGAATAATTTGGCTGCTTTTGACCAGTTTTGATTTCACCTTTATATTTCGTCTTTAAAAACTATTCACCTTGCTTTGTTTGTTGTCATTCTTTTTTATTTTTCGTTTTTCCCATTCTGTATTAACAAAGTGGAACTGAATGATACAAACAAGTAACCTAGAAGGAAAAAGTTTTATTTTTTGGACCAAGAGAGGAACTATGGTAATGCATAAGGAAGTCATGGATGGCAAAGAAGTGTGTGAGGGCAGCTGACAGATGAATTCAAGGTGGGATAACATTAGGAATCAACTCTGATCCCCTTGTTGGTCTAAAGTGGTGATGGACAGGCTGACAGATTAGGTCAAACTATGATGTTTGCAGATACATTGTGTTCTATAGTGAGAGTATGGAGCAGTTGGAAAGACAGTAGAGAGGTGGAGGTATGCTCTGGAGGGAACAGGAATGAAAGTCAGTAGAAGCAAGTCAGAAAACATGCGTGACTGAGTTGAAGGTAGATGAGATTATATAGCTGGGGTCAACCAAGTAATGGACAGTGCACAAGACAGATGAAGAAGACAGCACAAAAGAGAACGTGGGTGTATACAAGCTTCAGGGGTGACAGAGGGAGAGCAGCAAGAGTGAAAGGAAAGGTGTAAAAGATGATAGTGAGACCTGCTGTGATTTAACGGCTTGGAGACGGTGATACTGACAAAAAACAGGAGGGCGAGTTGAAGGTGTTAAGATTCATTTGGGAGTGACCAGGATGGACAAGATTAGAACTGAGTACGTCAGAGGAAGAGCCCAGGTTGAGCAGTTTGGACACAAAGTTAGAGAAACGAGGCAGAGGGTGGTCTGGACGTGTGCAGAGGAGGTATAGTGGATATATTGTACAGAGGGTGCTGATGATGGAGCTGCCAGGCAGGAAGAAAATAATAAAGCCACAGGGAAGATTCATGGATGTAGTGAAGGAGGATATGAAAAGGTTCGGTGTGACAGAGGAGGATACGAGGGATGAGGTGAGATGAAGTAAGAAGAAAAAGAAGAAGTCACTACATCCACCGCACAAGAAATTTAACAGAAGTAAAAAGAACCGTGTAGGTAACCTACTAACTGTGTATTCAGAGAAGAAGAGAGACAAGAACTTTCCCTTTAGGGGAATAACCTCCAACAAGAAAGAACCGCATACCTGTGTCCTCTGAACTCACTGGAAGACTAGTTCTGAGGATGAGATGGGGGTGGGAATATGAACTTTTGAAAGCCCATTACTGGATCCATCGCCTGCTATTAGAGCGCTCATCACCACGGGTGTTAAATTTTTGGTAATGACTCATTATCTGAACTCCACACTTCTAAGGCTTTCTAACTTCCCTGCTGCATAACTGAGACAGCGCTCTTTCTCTGGAATCTGAGTGACTGTGGATGAGCTTCTTGACCTCTGATTGCTTTGGAAAACTGCCTGCACTGCCTTTTAGAAAACTCACTACCAATTTGGCCCTCTTAAGCCTAAGGGAATCCACACACAAATCCTTACATCTGTCCTTCTATTACATTATTTATCTGTAAACATACCACTTGGCTTGACACGTGTAAACAGGTGCGATATCGCTAACAGGTTGCCCATCAACAAACCGTGCCCATTCGAGTTCTCCTACGCTCGTGAAATTGTCGTTCTGCTGTGCTGAAATTGCCTCACCCTGGCACTGAGGGAGATATGTCAAAAAATTGCTTGCCTTTTTTCTCTCCCTCTCTATCTCTATTGTGCAGTTTGCTGAAGCGTCCCAGACAGACCTCGTCCGCACCTAAGGCCATACATGAGTGGACAGCAGAAGAAAAGAGGCGGTTTTTAATCCAATATTATGAGCACGGTGGCACTGCAGTGGAAAATTACTGGGGTTTTTGCATGAGGGAGATCAAAGTCATTGGTCTTATTCTGCCTTTGGTGCTTGGGATTAAATTTACCCTCTTTCCATGGCCTCCTGATCGCCTAGCAACATCAAAGCAGAAAAAAAAAAGCACAAGCATCTGATTGATCAGAGAAAACATTTGTCAACACACTCACTTAACCAGGCAAGTCTTAGGAACAAGGAAAAATTAGAAAAAGAAAATTCAGCAACGGTCAAATAGACAGCTAGATATAAATAAAAACTTTCAGCGAGTTGGCAGTAGCTGCCATTCAGTTGGCTTCTCCAAAGGCTTAGCAAAGATCCAGTTGGCAGCAGACTGTCTCTGCAGAGCACAGATGGATTAGAAACCGACAGTCCAGACCATGCTAGCAGGCGTCAGAATGACAGATGTGTCGCTAAGGCCCAACACATGCTTTATGAAGGTCTTGGATTAGCTAGAACTCTCCGGCATGGTGGGAGCTGTGTGCACATTTCAGAGGATGCCATGTGAATCGTTATGCCATCTCACAGTTTAGTCAAGTGAGGAAAAAAGGCTGGGATGCAGGAAAGTGTGCAAACACATTTCTAAAAAAAAAAAAAAAAGGTCAGTTCTTCTATTTTCCCTACAAATGATTTCCCTATTTTTCCAGCTCAGAAGCAGCGGGCTTTCCTGTTGCCAGCATTTACGCATATATTTACAGGCAATTTAATGTTATACTTACATCAACTTTACTGTTTTTCATAAAAAAGCAATGAATAGTCAAAAAGACTGGAGGATTGCCATAAAAAGTTCCACACTTTAAATGGCAAAAAAAAGAAAAAAAAGAAAAGTCATTTAATTCCAATGTTGTGTGTGAGAGGTGAAATGAGTTTTTCTGTCCTGTCGTATGAAGCTGCTCGACTGCGGTTCAGGGAGGGTGCGGGGAGAAAGAGTTCTGGTGAAAAAAGTAATGATTTTAAATGGTCTGAAAAAAAGCAAATAGCTGTGGTTTAAAACCATAAACTGACAGAAATGGGGCTACCTGTGAAAAAAAAAAAAAACGCAAAAAAAAAAAAGAAACAGCCAGGGGAGGAAAATGAAACAAGCCAAACAATGAATAAATAAATAATTAAGTAAACAGCCTGGGCTCAGTATAATACTTGCATAATTCCAGAGGCAGAGAGACACTAGCCAGAGTGATCAAACGCAGCACACGTGGCATTGCCAAGTGTGACCCATTGGATTTAGCATCGCTCATTAGCGGCGTCCTCTCTCATTAACCGACATCTGTATCTTAATTAGGCAAAAGAAGACAGGAATAGATGCAGGTGGCTGTCCAGGTCGGCTACTTAAACATCCAGGCAGCGTTTCCCCTCATCGTTATTGGAATTTTTAACAACTTTTATATACGCGGGCACTGAGCAGCAGTCCTGTTTGGATTTCTAATAAGGCGGCGGTGGAATGTCTTGCAGAAACAATTAGGTCCGACGTCTTTAATGGGAATTCAAAATCGCATGGCTCTGGACATGTATGGCTGCAAAGGGGGGCCTATGCGCGATGTCGGAGACTTATGTTGCACCCTTTATTCCCAACAATACAGCTCCGGACGGAACGGTCACGCGGGCGCTCGCAAATTTGAAATCGTTATCTAGAACCACGCATGAGCAATCAGGCGTGAACTCGAGGCTGGGAGACTGGTTCACATCGGTGTTTGGGCAATGGAAAGGTGTTTTATGTCTGCCATGTTTTCTCTTTTGGTTTTTTCTAGGTGTGTTGTCTGATCGGGTGTTGTCTGATTCCTCTGGTACGGCAGGTGTTGGGTAATCTGGTGAGCAGGGCCATAGCTTCTGGTTCAGCTGGGTCAGCTGGTCCGGACATATGATGCCTTTGCGAGAAGCCGCCTGGTCGGAGGAGTGACACCAATGTCTGGGTAAAGGTTGGCCTTTTTTCTAAAGGCCAAAGAGGAGGAGTGTGACCAGGAGATATTTTATTTTGTATTCTTATAATCAGTTATCCTTGATTAATTATTACCATTGTTGAATCAGTTGACAGAATAATCTTTGAATCACATCTATGTTATTCTGAGCAAATAATAATGCACACAGATGATTAAAGTGTTGCACTACATTGCAATCACACCAGTCCAGTTGGATTCGGGCCTGTCTGCGTTCAGTTCTGCACGTACGCCGGCCTGTGATCACATGCACGTTACTTATATAAGACACGCACGTTCACATACACATTTAGTAATAATAGGAGGGTCGTCTGAGGACAGTTTCTCTGATAGATACACTTTCACAAAATGCACAATGTAATACACACTTGTTTTTCTTTTAAGAGTAGCAGTTCATGTCTATATTAGGACAATGTTTGGAAGAGGAGGGCAATTGTTATCATTTCCAGTAAAGATCTAACTGTGATGTCATAATGGTAATATAAGGATGAAAAGCCTCCGCCCGGCGGAGATTGTGCTGCAAGACTGTTTTCCCCGCACTTCTGCGCAAAGTGTTGTAATAAAATCACTATTTTTGACACCTTACACGGACTCGGCTTGTTTTTCCTTCTTAACCAAACTGAACCAGACGTAACAACTTGTTGTTTTAAACTTGAGTATGAACTTATACAAAATGCAGCAAGATATTTAAAAAAACAGTTTTGTTGATTAAAACACACTATATCGGATTCATATCGGTATCGGGCAGATATCCAAATTTATGATATCGGTATCGGACATAAAAAAGTGGTATCGTGCCATCTCTAGTATCCAGTGTGAGGTTGAAAAGTGTTGTGAGAGGCTCTGCCACAAAATCAGCTGCCAGTTTCATGAAGTAACGATCTAGTAAGTCTGGCCCTGGAGATTTTCTAGGATCTAACACTTTAAGAGCTTTACAGACCTCCTGCACAGAGAAAGGAGAAAGTTAAATGGCTGACCAGTGTACACCGGAAGGTTTGTGCCAGATTTTACAGAGACTGGGTTCAGAGAGTCAAAGAAAGAGCCAGAAGATATAAAGTGCTTGTTAAAGCAATTCATAATCTCCTTCCTATCATAAACAGGAACAGAATCCTTAAAAACATAGGTGGGTAGAGCATGGGAGCTTTTACTTGCTGAAAGAGACTTAATGATTTTCCAGAACTTCTGTGGATTATTTAGGTTCTCAGTGGTGACAGACAGATAATATTCTGATTTAGCTTTCTTACAGTAATAGAGGAAGTACATTTGTTTCTTAGTTGTCTGAAAAGAAGCCAATCAGTGGGATAGCCTGTTTTCCTAGTTTTGGCCCAAGCCAGGTTACGCTCATGAATCTCTCCAAACCTGTCGTGAGGACCAAAAAACTGTGGAGCAACGAGGCTGTGGAGGAGCTTCGCACGTGTTTGGAGTCTACAGACTGGGACACAATGAAGGCTGCTTCTAACAGCTTGGACGAGTTTACGGACACTGTCACCTCCTATATCCACTTCTGTGAGGGCAGCATTGTGCCATCACGCACCAGGGTGAGTTATAACAATGACAAACCCTGGTTTACTCCTAAACTCAAAAAGCTGTGGCTGGAAAAGAGAAAGGCGTTCAGAAGCGGAGACAGGGACTGCTACAGAGAGGCCAAGTACAGGTTCACTAAAGAAGTGGACGTTGCTAAACATCAGCACTCTGAGAAGATGCAGCAGCAGATCTCAGAGAATGACTCGGCCTCTGTGTGGAAAGGTTTTAGGAATATCACCAACTACAAGCCTAAAACCCCCCACTCCACTGATGACTTGCTCTTGGCCAACACCCCTCAACGACTTTTACTGCCGTTTTGACGAGCCATCAGGCAGCCTTCACACCTCCAACGGCCCCAACAATAGAGACACTTTGGACACTCATTCCCCCACCTCTCCCCCCTCCATAGAGCCATCACCACCTTCAAACACTTCACCTACAACACCCCCCTCCTCACCCCACACAAAAGAGGATTTCACACCACCTCCTCCCCCCACAACTCTTCATATTCATGAAGAAGGTGTGAGGAAGCAGTTTAAGAGTCTGACATGCTCGAAAGCTCCCGGCCCAGACGGTGTGTCTCCTGCCACCCTCAGACACTGTTGCAAACGAGCTGGCCCCAGTGTTTTCTGGCATTTTCAACTCCTCACTGCAGGCATGTCCATGTGCCCTGCCTGCTTCAAGTCCTCTACCATAATCCCTGTCCCCAAGAAACCTAGGATCACTGGACTAAATGACTACAGACCCGTGGCTCTGACATCTGTGGTCATGAAGTCTTTTGAGCGCCTGGTTCTCTCCTATCTCAAGACCCTCACGGCCCCCCTCCTGGACCCCCTGCAGTTTGCATACAGAGCCAACAGGTCTGTAGATGACGCCATCAACATGGCCCTACACTTCATCCTGCAGCATCTGGACTCCCCAGGAACCTACGCCAGGATCCTGTTTGTGGACTTCAGCTCTGCCTTCAATACCATCCTTCCAGACCATCTCCGAGGCAAGCTTTCCCAGATGAATGTGCCTGATCCCATCTGCCGGTGGATCACTGACTTCCTGATGGACAGGAAACAGCATGTGAGGCTGGGAAAGAATGTCTCGGACTCCCGGACCATCAGCACCGGCTCCCCTCAGGGCTGTGTTCTTTCTCCCCTGCTCTTCTCCCTGTATACTAACTGCTGCACCTCCACCCACCAGTCTGTCAAGCTAATCAAGTTTGCAGATGACACCACCATTATTGGACTCATCTCGGACGGGGATGAGTCTGCCTACACGAGGGAGGTTGAACGTCTGGTGTCCTGGTGCAGCCACAACAACCTGGTGCTGAATGCCCAGAAGACAGTGGAGATTATTGTGGACTTCAGGAAGCACACAGCTCCACTCCCCCCCATCATCCTGACTGACACCCCCATCACCTCTGTGGACTCATTCCGCTTCCTGGGTACCACCATCACCCAGGACCTGAAGTGGGAGCCCACCATTACCTCCGTCATTAAGAAAGCCCAGCAGAGGATGTACTTCCTGAGGCAGCTGAAGAAATTCAACCTGCCAACACGGACGATGATGCAATTCTACACTGCAATCATCGAGTCCATCCTCACCTCCTCCATCACCGTGTGGTACACTGGAGCCACTATCAGGGACAAACAGAGACTGCAGCGTGTTGTGCGCTCTGCTGAGAAGGTGATTGGCTGCAGACTCCCATCTCTGCAGGACCTGTACACCTCCAGGACACTGGGGCGTGCAGCTCGGATCTCAGCTGACCCTTCTCACTCTGGATACAGTCTGTTTGACCTGCTCCCCTCAGGCAGGAGGCTTTGTCAAAATCAAGTCAATCAAAATAGACTTTTCAGGGCTTTTGAGATTTGGCCGAGTGGGTAAACTGACCAGCTGGGTAAGATTGATAGAGTCACAAAAAGATTTAAAATCATCTGAAACAGGTTTGAGCCAATCCCAGTTAAAGTCACCAGCTAAAACAAGCTCACCATAATTTTGTCTGGACAACAAAAGGTTTAAAGAACGCAGAGCTTCTGTGGAGGCAGAAGGAGGTCGATAGCAACAGGCAACTGTTATGCAAAGATCCTTTGTAATATTCACATTCAGAGCCAAAAATTCCAATTGTTTGCAAATGGATTCTGATAGAACTATTGTAGTATCAAATTTTGACTTAACATAAGCAGCAACACCACCACCTTTCTTAAGCCTATCAGTACGATAGATATTGCATCCAGCCATGCTAATATGTTCATCAGATATATATATTTAGACAACCAAGTTTCAGAAATGAGGACAATATCTGCATCTGTTGACTGAACCCAAATCTTGATCATATCCATCTTAGGTAACAAACTGCGCACATTAAGATGAACTATCTTCAGCCCAGGTGAGGATTTAAATTCAGATGGTGTCTGACTACATTGCAGCTCAGGGCTGGGTTAAGTTTCACATTACCCGATAAGAGCAGTAGTAAGACAATCAGAAGTCTCTGCTTTGTAACATTACTTACTGATTTTGACTTGTGAAATATTGAAACAAAGCAGAATTTTTCATAACTAATTTTGTAATCGTACAAAGTAAATGTGTAAGTGTAAATGATAAAAGTGAAAAGGTGTAAATGATAAATTCATGTCCTGTTCCAAATACATTGGAAATTGCACAGGATGTACAGCAGCAGTGACGCATGTAGATCCTGGGACCATGTCTCGCAGAATGAGGACACTGTTAAATGTGCTCATCTTAGAAAAATTTAGTGTCCCAAAGTCCCCCACAGCCAATAAGCAAAGTAAAGTTATTAAAAAGTCATTATCCAAAACACACAATGATTGTTGATGTTGAATTAAAAAGGCTGCACAGACCTAGGATGGCAAGTAATGCTCCAGCCAGAAGCTCAGGTCATGGTGGCTTGCTAGCAGAGGGCTTCTGTGCTAGCACATGCACCACTGTAGTGTAAAGGGCTTAAATCAACAACACAGCACCTGATGTAATGCAGATGAGCTTTTTCTAGCAGCACAGGCCTTGGTGTGTGGTAGTCACAGCAAACTGGGAAACTATGAAAACTATGACAAAGACATATGAACATGATTCTGAGCAGGTGAATACAAGAAACAACATTTAAAAAAAACCTTTAAGCATAAACAATACCTAAAAACCTAACATGACATGGAGGGAGAAAAACAGACACACCAACACTGAACAGAGGAAGACAGAAGACTTAAATACACAGAAGGGTAATGAGGGAAGTAGAAACAAGATGCCATAGGGGAAGCAAAACTAAACACACTGAACATGGAAACACAAGACTTTCAAAATAAAACCGGAATCGTGGACATGAACTGGGACTCGAAGCTTGACACAAAAGTCAGAGAAAGGGAGCAAGAGAGGGAGAGGGACACAGAGGAAAGAGACACAAGGGGAACCTACATAGACGAGGAGATAACACATGACAAACAGAAAAAGACTCATAAACAAGGAGACACAGGTGAAACACAAACTAGACAAAAACTCAACTAAATCCTAACTAATAACAACAACACAGGAACTCAATATAACCTGAGAAATCAAAAATACAAAATAAACAGAAAATGCTGGGTGGCAGCCCCCTGGCGGTATCCTGACGGTATACTGAACCCTAAGCTCTTTGTTGTGTTCATCAGAATGTGAATATTTATGAATGTGCGTTTCATACATAGCCATTTGGTGTAGAAATAAGCAGTGTTGGGGAGTAACGGAATACATGTACCGCCGTTACGTATTTAAAATACAAAATATGAGTAACTGTATTCCATTACAGTTTAAAAAGGTGGTATTCAGAATACAGTTACTTTGTTGAAATAAAGGGATTACACAGTGGTCTTTTCCTGTTTCATATGTTAGTCTGTCCCCTCTCTATTTTTGGTAATTCCACGCCGGTTGAAACCCAAACAAAACACGCATTAAGAGGCTCTAATGCCTGTGTCTCAATCTTGCGGCACATGTCAGCTCTATTTGCGGCCCACATAATGACGTGAAGAAATTTTTTTTTTAAATTATTGTTCAAAAAATTATTTAATATGAAGGCAGTAGGGAGAGTTTTAAAGACATTGCCCTAAAGAATGTAGCCTCATGGGCAGTGTAGTCCAGTTGTAAGTAAGCTATTAAGACTCGACTGTACACTGTGCTCATGTTTTCCTCCAAAACAATAAGTTCAGTTGAAGCAGCCGTTCAACGCCTCTCTCTGTCTCTCGCTAGCAAAGTTGACCCAGATAACAAAGTAAAGCTAGTTTTCAGCTACGAGCCCGACACGGAACCCGACGTATTAGCCAGAGGTCCCTTTACTACGGTTTGGAGCAGCAGACCTGTTTTATATACATGCGGAATAGTTTTCTATATGAGATTGCTGCTAAAAGTGCAGCCTTACCTAATGTCCACCTACTGTTACTCATTTTATATTAAGATTTTAAAAAATCTGGTTGGTATTGGTATGGCGAGTAACCTTCAGTAATAGTAATAAATCACACAGCCATAGTACATTCATGTAGTTGTAAAAAGCATGATAATATATTAACCCTTTAAAACCGGTCGGGGCGGGACGCTCGGTTTTGCGTAACTACTTTTAAGTCCCTGTAGAACCGGAACCAGGTAAGCTAGGGCAATAATTTTTTTTGCATATGAAACCGGTGGAGTTGTACTTACATGTTATGCCATCAGCTTGTCCTAAGTCACGGTGTCCTTCCACATATAGCTTTGCAAAAACTGCACAAAAAGCAGTTGCAGCAACAAAAGCATAATATTCCAGAAACACGCTTTGACAATCTGATCAGCTGTTCATAACACTTCCTACATTGGAATAGACATCAGCGTGAACTATCATATGTCCGCCATTACCTGCCCGAAATCGTAAGTGACGTCATTTTCTCGGAAAATGTAGTTTTTTACCTTTGGGGCCTTATAAGCCTATACCGGTGTTTTTAAAAGTCAGGTTTGACTTCATGCTTTTCTGTATTGTTTCTGGGATGCTTAGAACTCAGATTGCACTGCTGGAAATAGTTTATTTTGATGAACATGCTGGGTTTTTTTTTTTTTGCAAATTTGCATTATAATATTTATTTTCATTTTTCCTGCAGTATATAAAAATTGGTGTATCGATAGATAAAACTATGAAGACACTCAAAATAAATTTCCTGCTGTTGGAAACTATTTTCTGCAACTTTTTTGTATTTACAGTTTTGAGGGATAAACCTCTTAAATTTCTCTAACTAGAAATATATGTAAAAAAAAACCCAAAACAAACAAATTTCAATTTTTTTGTTGTTTATTGCACTTTTTTGCAATTTATGTAGTTATTGACTTAATGCATACATATTTTTAAAATTTGGACTATAATGGTTGTATTGATGTATAGCAACTTGAAATCCCAAAAATGAATTCCCAAAAATGGCACTACAGCATGTAAAAATATAAAGATAAGCTCTGGCGGACTTGGTTTTATGGTAGGTCTTAAAGGGTTAAGTAATCCAAAGTATTCAGAATACGTTACTGCTAGCCAAACAATCACATGGAGGTTTATGCCAACTGGAAACATGTGGAATGCAGAATACACATTTTCCCATTGTGATAGGTGGTTACTAGGTACATACATACATGGTTTAGGTGATATATGTGTCTCCCTTTAATTATTCAACTGTTTCCCGCAAACCACATACCAAAAGCTCTATTTGATTAAGATCTGGTGACTGTGGAGGCCAAGTGATTCTCTCTATTATTGTGGGGCCTTTACCTTACAAAAAAAAACAAAAAAACACCTTGATAAGTGATATTGTGATTTGGTACTTTATTTAAAATATTATCTATTTATTTATCTGGTTTCAACAACAATGTAGTTTGCCTTTACTGTGTTTACATGCCTAAATGCATTGTGCTACTGCCTTGTGAATGGTTGATTAGATATTTTCATTAACAAGCAATTGAACAGGTTCCCCTAACAAAGTGACTAATACTGCAATGCGCATTATTCAAACATGTGCAGCTATTTCTTTAAAGTAGGTGACAAACTAATGATGCAATAAAACTAGATGCAAATATTGTGGAAAGCAAAACAAAAAAATGAGGAAATCTGAAAGAAAAGTTATTTTTTTCATTCCAATTTTCACATTTCAGTGCATCTGCAAGGGATTGATGCTCTTCTCGTCAATGGGTTTAGCTTGTTTACTTTGTATGTGTATACTTGTGTGCGAGTGTCTCTGCCCGCTTACAAACCCTAACAGTAATTGTCAAGAGATTCCCATCAGTGTCTGGAACAATTTGGTCATTATTAGGTCTGTTGTTCAATCAACTTATTTTTTCCTCCTCATTTGAACACATCCGCGCTTTAAGCTCACCGTAATTACTTCCCTTGTGGTTGTTGCTTTACAACTCGCCATCTTGTGGGGGAATTTCACTGGCGCCAGGGGCATAGAGACAAAGACAGACAAATAAGGAGGAGGGAGCAGAGGTTGAAACACAGCCTGTGGATTGTTCTTCCCTTTCTACGCTAGCATCTCTTTCAAAACATCTCTGAGCAAATGGATTCAAGGGATTAACCTCATCTAACATTTCCTCCACACAACTCAATGGCATCATCTCTTATTTGTTTATGAATGCGCCCTACTCTCTCTCCCCCCCCCCCTCACTTTAGTTAACGCAGTGGGAGTTAATGGAATTGTTTTGATGGTGATGTATGGGGGATTGTGTGAGGAGACAGATGGGGAAATGTAATTACGGATGTTTCAGGGCTTCGGGGAGAAAAGAAAACTTGTCACAAAGGAGAGTTCAAGAAGCAAAGACAGCACCATTCGTCATGTGAGACAATAGTCAGAGAAAATTAAATCAAAGGATTTTTACATAAACCGCTTTCTCTTAAAATTGCGTTTCACCCGCAGCACAACGGAAAAGTATTTTGTCATTATCTTGAAGAGAGTTATGTAATATAGTTTTGCAAAAGCCTTTGTTGTTTTGCTTGCTTTGATTTTATATTCGAGTGTACTTTTGGAAAAATAATGAAACAACCATTAATGTTTCCAAAGACAAAAAGGCAATTTATGCTGATTTTTATTTTTTAGATGAGGCAGTGTGAGCATTACTGTGGATGGATTCTATTAAAGTAAATGAATACTAGGATGTATTGTCTGAAAGTCTTCCTTAGGCACACAGACTTCTACAATCTGATCTTTTTCTTGTTGTTCTTCTACCTTTCAGCTATTGATTTACTTCTGTGCTTTGGTTTCTTGCCTTATTAACTCGCCCAGCCTTTCCAAGCTTTATACTATGACCTGGAGTTAAAGTGAACTACCTGGAAATGCTTTCCAGCACTTTCAGTCAATGACCAATTAAATCTCATAGGGAGGTAAATGTATATTATTGTCGAATTAATTTATTTTTTGTGTCCTGCAGCCTGGTATTACTTCCAGTGACAGTGGAATAAAATAATAATAAAATAATGGCATCCCATCGCACTCTTACACCCACACCATCCCTGCGATGTGTTCATGGTGCAAATGTAAACAAAGTTGTGGTCACAGTACTTCACCTTCTACTACATAAGTAGTTGGGGAATTTCAAATGCAGTTATTAAACAGTCATAAAAAAACATCTGTTTGTGGGAAGTACAGTTGTTGCATATTTAACTAACAGGTCAGTGAATATCAAAGTAGTAGCAGAGACTAGCTAATAAGCTCAAAAAAGTATATAAAATCAACTGAAGTTCTTAGAGATGCGTGTACTGCTACACTTGATCAAGGTTCTCTCAGCAGACGGAGGGGTGATCTGTCCAGGGTGTACTCCACCTCTCACCCTATGAGAGGCTCTATAGGCTCCATAGGCTTTTAACAAATGACACCTGAGGGAACATTGTGTGCCCTCAGATCATGGCTGACAAAGTTTAATGTTGAGAAATGTTGATTTGCTTTACTTAATAAAAACTGAATAAAGTGTGATATAGTGAATATAATTTTTTTTTTTTACTTGCAAACATCACTTATCTAAGGATATGCTAATAAATACAAAATTCTTTAAACCGGAAGCTGTGCAGCTGACTGTTTCTGAAAAGCTGCTCCTCTACCAGTGCAGCCTAATGACTTCAATGCTGATGAGATTTGCATAACTGAAAATGTGACTATCTCAAGCTCTCGTCAAAGTTACTTGCTATCATTATCAAAATAAGTCTGCCGTTATTAACTCTGGACCCATTTAGCGCTGTCTTTGAGGATTTCTTTGAATGTTCCTAATTAGACAAGCAGCGGCTGCAGCTTCATCAGTGGACAGCAGACAGACACCCAACTCAAACTCATTCTCAATCATTAGATAAGGGGAAACGAGACAGGAAAAAACAGAACGTCACAGAGCTGCTGCCAAGTTAATTGCAAAAGATTCCGGGGCTAGAGAGTGCAAGCACTTCACTCATACTGGCAACAAAAAACTGATGTGTGCAAGCTGCAAACTGATATATTATTAGCAAGTGTACCCATATGGAAAAGAAATAGTAAGAACTTATATGTGATTACTCATGAAAGTGGCCACTTTCATGAGTAAATCATATAAGGCTTACATGATTTACTCATTAAAGTGGCCACTTTCTCATTACTTTCATACATTGTTTTAGTAAGTATCCAAAACATACAAGTTTCATTATATAATTTTTCAAGGGATCTTATATCTGTTTTCACTCTTATATGCTTTTCATACAAGTTTCACACAAGACAGATACAAACTTTATAAGATTTATATATATCTTTTCCATATGGGTATATTCAAACTACAAACCTCAGCCAACAAAATCACTGTTAAACATTTAGTATAACAATATTTACATTTGCTACTGTTATGTTTTACACAGAAGAGGCTTGTTAGGCTGATATAAGCTGTCAAGAACAAGCTGTTTGTTATTTTATGGTGAAATCCGTTGTTTAGAGGTTGCTACACCAAAAACCTCCTTTGGACTGCTTTGGCCACTGGGGTCACCCTGAGATAGCATGGAAAATACTGCTCTGTCTGCAAATTCCCACCATTTACTCTCTAAGCTGTAACAAAACTTGAAAAAGAGTGATGGTTCACAGAGATAAATATATATTCACATGCAGTCACACCAGGAACAGGATTTACAGGCCTTTCTCTTCTCAGAATATACAGTATCTCACAAAAGTGAGTACACCCCTCACATTTTTGTAAATATTTTGTTATATCTTTTCACGAGACAACATTGAAGATATGACACTTTGAAGTACACCTCCAAAAAGACCTGTGCCTTCCTAAATAAACTGAGGATAAAGGTACTTGACTGGCCAAGCATGTCTCCAGACTTGAACCCTATTGAGCATCTGTGGGGCATCCTCAAATGGAAGGCGGAGGAGCGCAAGGTCTCTAACATCCGCCAGCTGCATGATGTCATCTTGAAGGAGTGGAAGAGGATCACAGTGGCACCCTGTGAAACTCTAGTGAACCAACAGAGTTAAGGTTGTGTTGGAAAATAATGGTTGCCACACAAATTATTGACACGTTGGGCACAGTTTGGACATTTTCACCTACGGGTGTACTCACTTTTGTTGCCAGCAGTTTAGACATTAATGGCTGTATGTTGAGCTATTTTGAGGTGACAGCAAATTTACACTGTTATACAAGCTGTACACTGACTACTTTACATTCTATCACAGTGTCATAGGTTCAGTGTTGTCCCATGAAAAGATACAATAAAATATTTACAAAAATGTGAGGGGTGTACTCACTTTTGTGAGATACTTTACATGTTCACCCAATGACTTGAGGCTGTAGCACTTAATTTCTCACAGAATACACACTCTTCCCCTACAACCAGTGGTTGCCTAATGGTTGCCAACAGGTCTCTGGCCTTTTTGACTGAAGCCTTAGTGTAAGCTTTCCTGACAACCAGATATAACTTTTATTAATCATAGCTGTTTCTCTTTTTTCCAAATATTGGTCCCGGGAGCCGCGGAAAACTCAACTGGGGAATTTAAAAAGGAGTTACAAGTAGCCATTAAAAGTGTAATAAGCAGATTTTGTTTACAGTAGATTTCTGGTTTATTTTGGGGGGAGGTAATCATTGTGTGGAATTAATTAAATTATCAGTAAGTCAATAAGAAAAGACAATAAGAATTTGAGTTTTCAGAAAACCTGCAAGAAATGAGAGACAGAACAAATGCATTAAATTATATGTAGTGAATGACTTATTCATTACATAACTCAGCAGTCTTAATAAACAACACAGCATGTTGAAACCCACTATGCTCCAGATGCATGAGAGGCAATAGGCAGGACTACGACACAGAAAAGCAGGTAGAAAGAAAGAAGTGGATGATAGATAAAAATGATCTAACATGACTGAACGGCAGATGGGTCGAGCATGAGCTCACACTGAAGGAGACAACAAAGACAGGGTCATGACACAGACTCTCTGAACCAGTGGGAAACTGGGCTCACGGCGAGCTTCCTCTGAAACGATAACCACCGCACTGCACAAACAAACACACGACGAAACATTTTCAGTTCCTCCTCTTTCCTCTCTTACAGACACAGTCTGTCAATCTTCCTGCCCTCTCCTTTTAACCTTTCATTGGACATGTTTCATGGTGCGAGTAAAGTGGCCGTCAAAGCTGTGGGGAGGAGCAGGTCACAGAGGGGTTGGTAGGTTACTTTGAGGGCATGGTGGTATATTGAGGCGGTATTTTACTTGATGCGAACAGTCTTGTTTCTAGCTGTTCAGGGCCATCTTTGTACCCTTGTATTGTCATTAGATCCTACTATGTCCAACAATAATAGTAGAGAATAAAGACATAGAGGCATACAATTCAGTGGAAAGGATAAGTGGATGAAAAACCCACTACAAGCTGAAGTACTCTCATCAATTAATTACCACATAATGCAAGTTTTTGTTGTTGAATGTGTGCCATCTTTTAATGTGCATATTTATCTTTGCTGTGCAGCCAAGATGCTTAACATGTTAAAGTCCTTGTGATTTTTCTGATAGAAGAATGCTCTGATAAATTACGGAAGGTCACTAATGTAAACTCACAATCCCAGCAGATCTGCTGATCTCAATACCAACCACAGCTCAGCTAATACCATGCGACACATCAAGTTGGTATATAAATCCTACAGTAGCTGCGCATCTTTGCAACCCTTTCCCACATCTCCCATAAGTCTCCTGTGGCTGAATTAATCACCATAATATCTAATGTCACTGATCTCTATGGTTCTGTTCTCCACTTCCAGCTGTAGTATGATTCCATTCCCAAGACGAAACCATACTACCAAATATAAAAGACCAAACTGGAATTTTGCAGAGTTTTAAAGTTATTTTTAAATACAGGAAATATCAATAAAATTACAACAGACTGAATCAACACATTTTTTCTCTAGATAGTAAGACCGTAAACAGTCACAAATGCAGGATAATTTCACACATATGCAATATTTTTTTTTATAGAGAAAAGTGATCAATTCTATTTTAATACTGTAAATATACTTTAATAGTGTAAATATGTATATAAAAAGTATATAACATCTACAAGTATTAGTAAACTGTCAAAATGCTGTTTTTGACACACGGGATTTATTTGTGTCAAAACCTTTAAAAGGTTTCATTGTCAAACTAAATCTTCATCATTTGATAATTTCTGTCATTCAACTACATATTTCTTTGTAGTCTTACATAAATGAAAATTTCTATTAATTAATGAAGTGGTTTTACAGCAGCAGCAGGTTTAAAAATATATATAATGTCTAATAATAATGGTGTATGAGATCACTATTATTACATTATTAAAAAAGTAATAAAACACTAATATTACATGTAAATCATTCAGTGTTTATTTAATACACATTGTGTTATGTGGGATCATAAATTAAATCTACAAAGATGTGGTTATGTTCCTCATTTACCCTGAGCACACAAAGACACTGTGGTGTAGTTTGTTTTCACTCAAACGAACACACACCATCCTTCTACAATTAAAGATTTCCCCAGGTTTAATGTTTCAGTACCTGGATATGGAGCCCCGCTATACACGGTCCCAACATCCACGTCTGGTGGTCAAAACAGGAACAACTTTTCTGCCACTTAGAAATTCATTTCACATCTTCAAACCTACCTCTGACAATGGCTTTCATTGTGTGAATCACTGCACTGTTACAAAAAACATCGTAAAACAACGGTAATATTCCGGCAGCTGGGGCGCCAAAATACGACCGTGAAATAACAGAAAATAACTGTCCCATAAAAATACGGTTATTTCCAGTAATGAAAATACAATTAGTTGCGCTAATTTGACATGGGATCTCGCCTTTTTCAAGTGCCGCTAAACATTAAATCAGGAACATGTTAATGTGATTAAACAATGAAATCATCTATAAATAGGAAAAAAAAACATCTTAAAAAACCCTAATATTCCAGCAGCTGGGGCGCCAAAATACGACCGTAAAATAGCAGAAAATAACTGTCCCATAAAAATACAGTTATTTTCAGTAATGAAAATAGAATTTGTTGCGCTAATTTGACATGCGATTCTGCCTTTTCCAAGTGCTTTTAGACATTAAATTAGGAACATTTTTACGCGATCAAACAATGAAATTACCTATAAACAAGGTCAATGAATGTGGAAATATGAATCATAATACGTAAAGGTACAGAAATATACAGTTGGTTTGAATAATAATTGACTGCATGCCCTGGGACAGACTGACAGAGGCGAGGCTGCCATATCGCACCATCGGCCCCTTTGGCCATCACTAGTAGGCGGTAGGTGAAGAGTCCTGACCACGGACACAATGACTGAGTGCCCAAGCCGGGCTCGAACCGGCAATCTTCTGATCACAAGGAGAACTGCCAACTCCTGAGCCACGAACGGCCTAACTAGCAACAATAATAATACCTATAGGGATAATAATACCTATAGGGATCATGTTATATACTTTTCCATAGCATTACATTTGAATTCGATCTTTCAAATAACGGACAGATATTTGTGAGATCATGATACATTTGTGAATGTATTTTAACAATCTAAATATGCATTTGTACAGACAGATACATTTA
This sequence comes from Simochromis diagramma, assembly GCF_900408965.1. NCBI lineage: Eukaryota > Metazoa > Chordata > Actinopteri > Cichliformes > Cichlidae > Simochromis > Simochromis diagramma. The sequence goes on from NW_024387488.1 coordinate 729,359, forward strand.
ATAATAATGACAATTATGTTGTATTACATTACAGTGATTTAACGTTAATTTACATTCAAAATGTGAAGTCAAAGTCTATTTACGTAACTTTAATGATATTCTGGAAGAACAGAACATTACTGTAAAATGCACAGTAAAATACCTTCATATTAGGGGTTTTTTTCCTACGGTCGCAGCGTTACCCGCGACCTTGTTGTTAGTTCACATTCATTGGCCGATGCTTAGCGTCATGTTATTTATATTAATTGCAATTCCTACCTCTATATTTCTTTTTCAAAATATATAATTAGCACAGCGTGTCCATGCAATGTTTTACATTGTGGCATGCAGAGAAATCTTAACAAAGAAGCTCACAGAGAGAGATTGAGCTTGTTATTTAACCCCAAGCTGATAGGGGGAGCTCCTTATTAAAACACTTGCCGTGCTACAATGTGCCTCAAGGTTCAACAACAGCACAACAGAAGTCACTCATGGTACAGCACTCTCTCTACAAAACAACTACTGTCAGTGACGCTGCACCACAGCGTAAACACAACATTCAAGATAACAGTTAAAAGTAACGTAACCATAAACAATAGAACAAGAACATCTAAACAGCAGCACATGTCCCAAGGCATGATGGGAGACATTACTGGATGTATTTTTACGATCTAAATATGTATATGTACAACAAAATATATTTAACAAACAAGTAAATTGTGTTTTATTACATTTACAGCGATGTTATGTTATTTTACATTTGACGTGTCAGATCACAGTCTACTTATGTAAATGTAATGATATTCTAGAAAAACAGTACACAACTGTAAAATACACAGTAAAATACTTTGACATTACTATTTTTTGGAACAGTGTGGATAGCTTAAAATATGCAGGTAGTAGGAATCATTTAAATAAAACTGATAAAAACAAACACAAAATCCACTCTTCTCAAACTCCCTACCGCTCATAGGTATTCAACTGATGTTAAAGGGGTCACAAGCCACAAAAGGTTTAGAATTACTGCACTACAAGTACTCCAGTGCAAATATGTATTATTCAACTGCTGAAAATAGTCCACAACAAATGCACCATTTATGCCTGTTTCAGAAGCACTTGGTAAAATCAAAGGTACCCAGCTGTTTCAGTAAATTACACAGCTTTTCTTTTTTTTTTTTTTTTTGAAAAATGAAACTATCTGCAATCCATGTTTAAAGATTAACATCTTCAGTGAGAAGAGCGCAGGCGTGAGTGTTACAAACAGCATACTGAGAAAAACATTGCTGTTTTTGGTATTTTTTATGGATTTTGTGGAGAATTGCAAAAAATGTACATAGAGGGGAAGAAAAAAAGCAGCTTTTAATTGCATTTCATTGCAAAAGAATAATTATAAAAAGCAGATGTCTACACTAAAACTGGCTATAAATGAGGGCCGCTGTTATGTGAACTAAAACATCATGCAACATATACTCTGAATGTTTGTTAATAAGTAGCAGTAATCCATTCTTTCAGGAGATTTATCTATGATGACATTGTGAGACAACTAAGCAACGTCTGACTTCTGCACTTGCTCTACACTAGTATGTGTGGGTGGCTACCTGATAAACGCACTGCCTGAGCATGTCTTTCATGGTCTGTATATAAAACTTATGCACTCACTAGCAAGTTCATTAGCTACATCTTTTGATTTTGTCACTGGGATTTTCCTTGTAGCATAAATTCAACACTATTCACATGATGACATCACATGGTTGGTTTTAAACTCTCGTTTGTCCACATCCCAATGATGCTCACGACCTGAGTTGTGTTCTGATGTTGATATGACTAAAACCGCATTTTGTGTTCTTGTAATTCAAATTCAAATTCAAATTCAAATTTTATTTGTCACACACACACAACCATACACAGTATGACATGGGGGTGAAATGCTTGTAGCTGTACAATGCCCGACCATTAAATGACAGAAGAAAAGTTTTACAATATTTACAATTTACAGTTTACTACAAAAATTTACAAATTAACTTAGGAATTTACAGTAAAGAATGTGCAAATAGCAGAAGAGATTATAAAGATAAGGATTATAAATTATAGGAATTATAGGATTATAGGAAATGTGTGGTGGTGCGTGTGGTGACGTGTGTGAGAGTCCAGTCTTATAGTGACGTGTTTTGGAGAGTCCAGTCCTACACCTGGTTCAGGCCCCAAATAGCCTGGGGGAAGAAGCTCCTCCTCATTCTCTCTGTTTTGGCCTTAAGGGAGCGGAAGCGCTTCCCAGACCTCAACAGTGAGAAGAGTCCATTGTTGGGATGGGAGAGGTCCATCATAATCTTCCTAGCTTTGGACTTGCACCGCTTGGTGTAGATGGACAGCAGGTCAGGGAGCTCTGATTGAATGATGCGTTCTGCCGAGCGCACCACCCTTTGCAGATCTCGTCTGTCCTGCTTGGTGCTGTTCCCAAACCAGGTGCAGATGTTTGCCGTCAGGACGCTCTCAATGGTGCAGGAGTAGAAGTTCTTGAGCACCTTCAGTGGCAAATGGAAGTCTCTAAGTCTTCTGAGGAAGAAGAGACGCTGACGGGCTTTTTAACCAGGGTGTTGATGTGCAGGACCATGACAGGTCCTGAGTGATGTGGACCCCAGGTATCGGAAACTGTCCACTCTCTCCACTGGCGTGCCACTGATGATGAGGGGTTTGTAATTCCTCGCCTGCTTTGTAGTGAAGTCCACGATCAGCTCCTTAGTCTTGCTGATGTTTAGGAGGAGGTTATTCTCCTGGCACCAGGTCTCCAGGTTCCTAATCTCCTCCAGGTAGGCGTCTCGATGTTGTCGGAGATCAGGCCCACAACAGCCAGTGTCGTCAGCAAACTTGACAATGGAGGTGGTGTCGGATGTGGCTACACAGTCATAAGGGTACAGTGAGTACAGCAGGGGCTTAAAACACAGCCCTGAGGCACTCCAGTGCTGAGTGAGATGGAGGGGGAGACTTGTTTTCCCACCCTCACTGATTGGGGTCTGTCTGTGAGGAAGTTGAGGATCCACTGACACAGTGATGAGCTGAGTCCTAGATCCGTCAACTTGGTGAAAGCTTAGAGGGAATTATGATAATAATTATGATGCCATTTGGTGCTGTATGTAGGAGGATTCATATCATTGTTAACATTGTCTTATTTCAAATACTGTGTAATATTCCCAGTGTGAGCAGGAGGAACTGAACAATGTGTAGTGGAAGAAGTGCACCGATATTTAGTTCGTTATAGGCCATTCGTTATAGTTGTTATGGGAACTATAGGAAGTGTTATTAATACCAAAACATGCTGAAAATGTGAAATGCAAATAATTGTACTGTTCAATACTGTCCTCTGTGACTGATATATTAGTACACTCACTGGAAACTTTGTTAGGTACTTGGTCAGACCCCCTTTTGCCTTCAGAACAGTCTTAATTTAACAAGGTGCTGGAAATATTCCTCAGAGATTTTGGTCCATATTCACATAATAGTATCACACAGTTGATATGAAACTAATGTTCCACCACATCCCAAAGGTGCTCTGTTGGACTGAGGTCTGGTGACTGTGGAGGCCATTTGAATACAGTGAACTCATTGTCATGTTTAAGAGACCAGTTTGAGATGAGCTTTGTGACATGGTGTGTTAGCCTGCTGGTTGCACTGTGGTCATAAAGGGACAGGGTTAGCAACAATACACACGGAGGCTGCGGAGTTAAAATGCTCATTTGGCACTAAGGAGCCCAAAGTTTGCCAGGAAAATATCCCCCACACCATTACACCACCTGCACCACCCTAAACCGCTGATGCAAGGCAGGATGGATTCATGATTTCATGTTGTTTACACACCTCAGATGAGGAACCATATCTCCAACCCATCCATGTCTTTTCATGTGACCTCTGGCATCAACGATGCCTAAAGAACTGCAACTCAAGGAATATTTTCTCTTTTATAAGTCATACCACTGCCTCAGACCCTTCCCCAGAGATGGTTAGTGGGAAAATCCCAGATGATCTGCACTTTCTGAAATACTCAGACCAGCCTGTCTGGTGCCATGCCACATTCACAGTTACTTAAATTACCATTCTTCTGTATTCTAATACTTAGGTTGAATCTCAACAGGTCATCTTGATCATGTCTACATTTCTAAACGCAATAAGTTGCTGCCATATCGTTGGTACATTAGATATTGTTGCACAAGTTTACAGTATCCTTGGTGTGAAAAGGGCCTTAAAACTGGGAGAGACTAAAAGAACACCAGTTGTGGAAAAACTACCATACTGCTCACTGCGTAATTTACTAGTCATTTAAATAAGAAAAATTAATAAATTTAAGGAAATAATCAGAAAACATTCAAAAATCAATTCTTTTTTGCATGCTGGCCTGGTAATATGTACATGCATGTGAAGAATGCACTCCTGTGACGTGGTTATATTTTAGTTTCGTCTGACAGCTGACATACAACTCTTTGTTTTTGGAGGATTCTCTCAGACAGTTGCCCTTTGGATCATACCTTCAAAAAAAGACATAATTATGTCTAACAACTTAATCCAACAGTGGATTACTTAAATATTTGCAAATTGCTATTCTCCCAGCTCAAATATGATATCACAGTCATTATTGTGCATTTATTTCTCTCTAAAATCCATTTTGAGTTCAACCCCTTCACAGGCGGTTTGATCCCCATGTAATCATGATTAAAAAGATATTGAAGTAAGTTCTTGTACAAACTGAATGATGTAATGTCCTTGGTGGAAGATCATTTATTAAACATCTTATTTTTACACAAAAGTATTTCATGGTCAAAAGCGAACTTTATTTAATCTAGTTTCTCAAAAACATGCAATAACATTAGGATTTGATAAGACTTTAATATTTTTGTAAATTGCACATGTAGTTTAAATAACATTAACCTCGTATTTCTTGTTATCATGAAAATGTTATTAAAGTCTATCAAGTCACATGATTGAACTCAGCATTATGGGGTTGAACATGGTGGTTGAAGGGATGATCAGCATATTTTAATATGATATGAATTTAACCTTGAAATAACAATATAAGGTTGAACAACAATGATGTATTTTGTACTACTTTTTAGGTTTATTCTGGGGTTTTCTTTGCTGCATGTCTGAGTTGTAATATTTCTTGATGCATTTTGGATTGATCTTTTCTTCAACTTTTTTGTACACAATGTTTCTTCAGTTCATTGATGTTTGTGGATATTCATGTTTTTCAGCTCTCTTAAGGTCCCATCACAGCATTTCAATCAAGTTAACATCTTGATTCTTTTCTTTTTCAGCCATTTTGTTGTAGATTTGACTCTACATTATTTTGGTATACAGAGACGTTCATGGACAACTCATTGAGTTGTCCAGTTGTCAAAGGCCTCAGGTCCAGCAGCTGAAAAAGAAGCCCAAATCATCACCACTGTGCTTCACAGTAGGTATTATTTGTTTGTGCTGATATGGTGTGGTTGGTTTTCTCCAAATGTTGTACTGTGCATTATGGGCAAAGATTTCCAGTTTAATCTGGTCTGTTCAAAGGACATTGCTCCAAAGGTCTTGTGGTCTGCTCAGATTCAGCTTACCCAAAATTGTTTATTCGTGATGTGAAAGCAAAGGTTATCTTAACGCCACTGCACTTAGCATGTATTCACCAGCTAAGATATAATGTGTCTAAAAATCGTGATTAATCATGAAATGGGTAAAATAATAAATACATGGAATTTGGTAACTTTGAATAAGACTAAATAAAATGTGATTTTTTTAATGATATGTCCACAGATAGTTTACACTAAGCTATTCTGTCAATTTGCATAAATTAATCACACACATGCAGTCAAGTGGAGTAGATCTGAAGATTGAGTGGGCTGCCGCAGTGTTGTTCTCACTGTTCATTCGAGCGATTTATGTTTCCTGTCAAAAAATGGATGGCATTGCTTAATGTCAGGTCGCTGGTCAATAAGACCTTTCTCTTAAATGACTTCCTCTTCACTAATGGGGTTGATGCTTTATTCCTGACTGAAACCTGGATTTGTCCTGGTGAGTTCATCCCTTTTTCTGAACTTCTTCCATCAGATTGTGTCGTTTTTAGCTCACCAAGGCTTACTGGTAGGGGTGGCGGCGTAGCCTTGGTTTTTAAAAATTCATATGCAGTTCGGCAGCTACCCTCACCTACCTACTCTAGTTTTGAAGTCCAGTTATTGGAGATGACTGCATCCATGACCACACTCTGCGTGGTGGTTTACCGAGCGCCTAAATATAGCAAATGTTTTATCGCGGACTTTGCTGATCTCCTAGGTTCCGTTCTTTTTAAATATGGTTGTGTTCTCATTGTTGGTGATTTTAACATACACACTTGCTGTAAGGATGACCGTTGCTTTAACTGACTCTTTTAACCTGGTTCAGTAGGTTAATGACCCAACCCATGTTAAAGGACATCGTTTGGACTTGGTTTTTTCATGTGGTCTGGACATTTGTATCAAGGATATAAGTGACGCTGGGAGCTCGTATCATTTCCCAGTTATATCTGATACTGGCTTATGCAGTACTGAACTGCATCCTGCGGCTCCCCTTCGCCCACTACGTGTAATCAATGCTGAAGCAGTGTCAAAAATAATAAAGGACACTCATTGGAGTAATGGCGCATCTCGTGTGTCTGTGAGTTATGTCTCCAGTCAAATAACATCCATAACCTCAAATAACGGAACATGGTGTCAGAAGACAACTGGAAACGTTAGTTGGGCATAAGTGAAGGGTTTCGGTGTTGGTGCCAGGTTAAAGGTCAGCCATAGAGGAGCTGCGCGAAAAGAGACGTGACGTCATGAGTCAGTTTCAAGTCACCCCGCCGGTGAAGTTCACTTTTAGGTCCGACGACTGGACCAAATGGATAAAGCCTTTTGACAGATTTCGCATCGCGTCTGGATTGGAGACGCAAGTGGACGAAAATCAAGTGAACGCCCTTATCTACACTATGGGCGAGGAGGCAGAGGACATATTGGTATCCCTGCACCTGACTCCCGAAGAGGCGAGCGATTATGAGACCGTTAAAAGGAGGTTGGATGCTCGTTTCGTAGCCCGAAGAAACATCATATTTGAGCAAGCGAAGTTTAGCCAGCGCCAACAAGAGACGGGTGAGTCAGTCGACAGCTTCCATACTGCACTGCATTGTCTGGCAGAACATTGTAGATACGGGACTTTGCATGATGAAATGGTGCGAGACAGATTTGTCGTGGGTCTGAAAGACAAATAATTGTCAGAACAGCTACAAATGGATCCAGAACTAACGCTAGAGAAAGCGCTTAACAGCCCGACAAAGTGAGCTTGTAAAGAAGCAACAAGAGATGCTAAGCACTAACTTTAAAATGGATATTACCAACTCACAACTGAACCACATCCATGCTAAACGGCAAGAAGGGGCATGTCCCAAGCAGCTGACACCACTACATAAACAAACCACCCCCACAGAAAGAAAAAAATACACAATGCAGAAGATGTGGAGACATAAAAGGTCACAATCTTCAACAATGAGGGAAGCCGCATGTAATTACTGTAAGAAAAAAGGACATTTTGCCAGGATGTGCAGAAACAAAAAACTGTGTGAAGTCAATGCTGCAACAGTTTCAGAGAACAGCGATACAGATGATGAGGTCGCTTTCTTGGGTTCCCTCTCTGCGGACACCAAAGAGAGTCCATGGGTAACAGAGATACATGTGGACAAATGCAACACACTCTTTAAAATCGACACCGGAGCAGATGTCACAGCAGTCCCAGAGACTTTCTACACACAGCATCAGTTGGGGAGATTGGATAAGCCCAAAAGGGTTCTGCAGGGCCCAGGAGGAACACGTCTGAAGGTAAAAGGCATGTTCACAGCCACTCTCAGCAAGAACAACCACAAAACCAAAGAAGACATTTATGTCGTATAGGGTTTATGCACACCGCTGCTGAGCAGGCATGCTGCTGTGGCAGACTCTATTGATGCTGTCAAACAAGAATTCCCCAAGCTTTTCAGCGGCTTAGGCAAAATGGAGGGGGAGTACAATATTGTTCTGAAACCAGAGGCACAGCCGTTTTCCCTCTCGACCCCTAGGCGAATCTCTCTTCCACTCTTACCAAAGGTTAAAGAAGAGCTGAACAGGATGGAGCAGCAGGGTGTCATTTCCAAGGTGGAGGAGCCCACTGATTGGTGCGCGCCTATGGTGGTGGTTCCTAAGCGCACAGGGAAAGTGAGAATATGCAGCGATCTCACTGAACTAAACAAATATGTCATGAGAGAGAAACAGCCACTCCCTTCAGTAGAACACCCACTAGGACAGCTTGCAGGAGCAAAAGTGTTTTCAAAGCTGGATGCCAATGCAGGATTTTGGCAGATTCCCTTATCCATGGACTCTTCTTTGCTCAGGACCTTTATTACACCTTTTGGTCGGTATTGTTATAATCGTCTGTGATTTGGAATCTCATCAGCCCCAGAACACTTTCAGAAACGGATGGCACGCATTCTTGAGGGCTTAGAAGGAGTCCTCTGCCAGATGGATGATGTGCTCATCTGGGGGACGTCACAAGCAGAGCATGATGAGAGACTTCGAAAAGCACTGGTTCGACTGCAGGAGGCTGGAGTAACATTGAACGACAAGTGTTCTCCAAGAACAGGATAAAGTTCCTGGGGCAGGTCATTGAGGCATCGGGGGTTAGCGCAGATCCTGACAAGGTGCATGCCGTGAGTTCCATGGATGAGCCCAGCAACATAAGTGAGGTGAGACGCTTCCTGGGCATGGTGAATCACCTAGGAAAGTTTCTTCCTCACCTGGCGAAAAAAACAAAACAAAACAAAAAACAAAGACAAAACTACAACCGCAGACACAGAGCACATGATATGCTACAGCTCAATCCTGGAGACAAAGTGTGGGTCTCAGACATGGATACTAGAGGGACAGTCGTGTCCATGGCAGGCTCACCGAGGTCCTACATCGGCGAGACAGCAAAGGGCACGCTGAGAAGAAACCGTTACCATCTTACACGGACACCTGGGGCACCGGAGACTTCTATTGATCCACCAGAGGCTTCACCTGAGAACTCTGTTCCAGCTGCAAAGAGTGTGTCGGTTCCAGACACTATCTCACAGGAGGCCAACTAGCAGACTCCTGAAGCTGGGAGCCAAATCCCACCCAGGTCTAGGAGGCCTCCAGCATATCTAAAAGACTATGTTTGCCCATAGGGCTAGGAACTGAGTGAGCAATGGGGCAGAATAATCCCCACACTCAGGTAGAGGGTTGGGTAGTCTACCCCATCCCTCATAGAGACAATGAGAAATAAAGCAAATGGTTGCACTGTTTAAACATGTTGTTTGTAGCTGCACCAAATAGTTCAGAAATGTGCACTTATGCCTAGTGTTCAGAGTTGTATACTTTGAGAGTTTATTTTTGGACATTCTGAAAAGTCTGGGTTTGAAACCAAACGAGTTCAGTAAACAAGCTGTTACCAGATAAAGCACAAGGAAATAGTATACTTTAAAGCGTGCGGGTCTAATCTGTTTTCTTGGTTATATCCCAGCATCACATCCTATTTAGTAGGGGGGATGTAGTATCAGGTAAATTTTAAGAGGTAGGAACGTTTCTGCTGGGTTGTTGTGGGGGGAGGGGGGTGAAAATTAATAAAGGACACTCATTGGAGTAATGGCGCGTCTCGTGTGTCTGTGAGTTATGTCTCCAGTCAAATAACATCCATAACCTCAAATAACGGAACAGGCTTAATGACACTACCCGCGCTTTACGCCGTGTGTCGGCGCGCTGAGAGAAGGTGGAAAAAAGATAAACAGATTTGTGCTGCTAAAATGGCCAAAGCATCTTTCTTATCCAAAATCATCCTGGCCAGTGGTCATAACCCCCGCACCTTATTTAAAATTTTTAACTCAGTGGTTAACCCTTGCCCAGACATACCTTTACCTTATTCTCAGGCTCTTTGTGAGCGATTTCAAATTCTCTTTTTAGATAAGCTCTCATCTCTTAAGTCCTCCCTTCCCTCTGTTTCATGTCCTCTCCCAATTGATGAGTGCATTTCAACTTTCCACCAGTTTGAACCTGTGTTACCTCACCTCCCTTAAAGCCACACCCACTTTTTTCTTATTGGCTGCCCCTCACAAACAGAAGGTTTGAACTGCAGTTTGGTGGATCTCCCCTTGATCACAGCCAGAGCTATATGCCTGAGATGACTTCATTATTCGAAACTTAGGAAAATAGGGAAAAACATGGTCGGTTTACAATAAAAGAAGGGAAATGCAGTCCAACTCGATAACTTTTTCATGCAGGATAAATGTCAGATGTCTGTGTTTCACCTTAAACTAAGATCATTCCTCAAAACAAAAAGAACAAAACAAAATGACACTTTTCTTAAAACCCTGTTACTTTTGCATTTGAGGATTATTATTTTTTCCACACTGAGTGAGACAAGCCCTTTCATACACAACAAATATTTCAGCAGGCATGATCGTCAAACAAATAACAAGTTATGAAGTACAGAAGTGCTTTTTCAGAATAACATTTTGACATGCTCATGAAGAATTTACAGTGAATGCTCTCAGTGAATGCTGTGAAAATACTGCAGCAGTGCGGCGGCTCAGTGAGAGCAGCTGGATGATCTGGGCTCAGACCCTTGCCTGGTTGGCAAGCATCAGTCCTGCTGAAGTGTCCCCGAGCAAGACATCCAATCTTCACTGCTGACCCCAAAGATCTGCCAGTTAGTTATATCACCCGTGAAAATGCACAAGCACATTATGAACTGAGGTTTTCTGCAAATGTTCCACTGGCTTGTTTTTGTCCTCCAGCAAAGTGCCTCTTGATGCACTGGCATTTAACCTGGCTCGCGTCTGTGTATTTCCACAAAGCGTGAGTAAAGGGGCGATCAATGAGGCCCTAAATGAAGATGCTTCATTGGCTGGTTGGAGTAATGCGGCACAGAGAGGTGCCATGCCATTGGCTGCCTGCGTGAGATGTCTTGAAAGATAGATGGAGAATGAAATCACTCGTCGTCATTTCAGCTCTATTATTTTCAGCACTTGGTCATTCTGCCATGATGGCCGTCAGAACGTGACGCCTAAGCAGCTCCACATCGCAGCACTGGCAAAGCCAAGAAGTTGTGAACTCTAAGGCTGAGGAGAAAGGAAAAAAAGATGCTCAGAGCTCGTTCTGTCAGCTTAAGGAAGAGATGTGTTTCAGCTGAGATAAAACAAGTCAGCTCATTGAGGTGCATTCTTATCGCGTATCTCCTAAAGACACTGGGCGATCCTGTGGAGAGTTAGAGAGGCCGTCAGATGAAGCTGTGATTTGTAACTTTCACCTTCCAGCCAAAGAGAGGGGGATGTGAGACTGTAAATTCTGCCCGAAGGCGCCAAATAAGAAGAGAAGCACCTTGTATTCCATGCATTATCACGGGATCTGGCCCAGTCATGCTGTATATATTTATGAATAGCGGCTCTTCTGAGGTGTGAAGAGGGAAATGGAGCATCGGCGAGAGCAGGGTAAAATTTATTGTGCAGGTGCAGGCTTTTTTTTTCAGCTTGAACTGACCAGGTTCAGCACAGTGCCAGGCTCCTCTCAGCAGCTGCTGCCATACACATGAGCGAGATGAGTCATTCTTGTGTCGGGCTAATTTGCAGGTTTCTCTTTTAAGTGCTGGAGTTCGCATGAGAATAACCTCGATCCTCGTGTGCCACCGCGCTCCGCTCGGGTGCTTGGCAATGCAGTTCGGCCTTACTCTCCTTGCTCAGCAGAGAGGTAGAAAAGAGCATTAATTCTTAACCCTGTGGGAGGAGCAGCGGAGAGGAAGGAGGGCGACTGCGAAATCCATCTCTGTCTCGTCCCCCTTGAGAGCTGAAAGGTCACTCAGCTGTCAGGAAGTAAAATTCAATACCTCAACCTTTCAAGCATGTCTCTATCCTCCATGTCCCTCGTCAGAGCTACACAATCCCTCTCTGATGCATCCCTGACAGGCCCCGGCTTCTCTCTGTATGGACGGTTCGTGTTCACCGCTGCAACAATCCACATCCATCGACAGTCACCGCTGACAGCCACACTGATATCCGCTCGGTGTAACAGGTTGCATTAGCACAGCCGAGTACATCTTAAACTGACCTAGACATTATCCTTACCTGTGTAGAATGGCATTTATCAATTGATAAAGAAATGTTTGAGACCACAAATTATTAGGTACTTGTAATCTACAGTATTTCAGCATTGAAAACATCAAGTGAAGCTGAGTTGACTGCATTTTTTTTTATCTCAGTGGGGTTGAGATGAATGTTGAGAAGGAAGGACCGGTGTGATTTGGCCAATGCGCTTGTTTGACAAGGTTAAAGGTCCAGGATGTTACTGTGTAGCTATTCCGTTGAAGCATTTTGGTTTTTGGTTTTTTTGCAAATCTTGGTCTTGCTTTTTTACTATCCTGTGGAAACAGTGTTTTTTCTTTTTGTAGCGCTGGCTTTTGGGGTTAGTAAGAACTTTTTTGAAGTCGAAGTAAACCTGGTGTTAAAATCATAAAACCTTTTTAGTATTAACTTGTCCTGTCTTTCTCTACTCACCCCAACCAGTCACAGAAGATGGCTGCCCCTTCCTGAGCCTGGTTCTGCTGTCAAAAGGGAGTTTTTCTTTCCCACTGTCGCCAAGTGCTTGCTCATAGGGGGTCATTTGACTGTTGGGGCTGTCTCTCTGTTACTGGAGAGTCTTATATATCTCAATATAAAGCGCCTTGAGGTGACTATTGTTGTGATTTAGTGCTAAAACAATTAAATTGTATTGAACTGAAGTGGTTCATAGAAGAAAAGAAACTTAGAATATAAATACGCTTGCAATCAACTTGCAACATCTCAGGAGGAAGCACAATACAGCTCCAAATAAAGTCTTACACATCTCAGGAGGAGATTTATGCTTTATGCAAACAACTCCATCCCCATGACTAACAACCAACTTAATCATTACTAGACTAGACTTTTAACATTCACTGTTTTTCCACATCCTTGGTAAAACATACATAGGCCTTTGAATGACTACGCTCTTTGTCACAGGATCAGTTATGTCAACTAAAACTTTGTGACAGGTTCGCATAAAAAAAAAAAACCACTAAAAAAAGCAAAAACCTGGCCAAGATCTCCCGAGTCGACCGTGTAAAGTTACTGCCTGTTCATCAACAGTGTCCGTGAGTTTTGAAGGGCTCTGTTGTTTTGTTGTTTAAAGGAGTGAAAATGACAGCAGCACAACAGAGAGAGCCAGCGCTTTGGTTGTTGCTCTTTGATCATCAACCATGACGGCTGCCTTTCATGCCACTTTGAAGAGAAAGGTTAGGGAGAAAAATACATAGACAAAGTGTTGAGTTAAAAAAACAACAACACATGCACACACACAGACACACAGAGACACATAAACAACATCAATACAAACACAGATCCCATCTGCTGCGAAAAGAAATGTCATTGTGCAGGCGTGCAGAAACGCATTTCCAGTCGACACTTTATATACAGTCAGAAGCAGGATGTAGCATTACATTGGTCCCTTGATAAAAAGCAAACACAGGTAGGGCTGGCAAGTATCTGCAGCTTCCTGCAGTGCTGGATGTGTTGTACAATACAAAAAAAGACAGGAGCAGACATTCCTCAGACTGACTCCGAGGCATAGGGAGCAGACTTGCTTATCCAAAGTTTCACCCCCACTATCCCACTGGGGATAAGAGCAACCATACAAATGCATGCAGGATGCAGAGGACTCTATTTCTCACAGAGCTTCATTTTGAATTCAGGCTGAGATCGAAGAGTTGTCTAAATTACAGTGGAAACAAAGAGTGTATTTTTTTCCAAGTATAATGGAGAAAACTATTAAAAAAACATGTTACAGTGCATTTAAATATTATACACAGATTTAGTGATAACATAGTTTAGTAGGCACACTGTTTACTAACAGTACATCTTTGTTAGCTATCTAACCTTATATGCTCTGTATGTATCACATATTTAGACAGCTAGCTAGATTGGCAGCTAGCTAGCTAACTAGGTAGATGGTTACTTTGTTGATCCCATGAGATAAATGACTGTTACATTAGCAACAAAAAGATTAAAGACAGAAATAGTACAATCTGCAATAAAAACTACATTATTAGAAACACAGACGCATGCTGAAGGCCTTCTTACATGAGGTAGTGCAAAATTTTATATATAGCATTGACAAAATAAGAAATAAAGATATAAAGTTAAGGGGAAAAAGATAAGACTGATAGTGTGCAAAAAATAGTATGAATGGCATTAATAAATAACATGCACACTCTAAATCTCAAAACAGCAGCAAGAAGGTTTGTCACAGAAATGTGTGGGGAATCTTATGTTCTGGCAGGTCTGGCACAAAAAGGAGAGTTGTTTTACAGTTTTATAGAGAACTGTAGGAATAATGTCCTGAAGCATTCTTCATGGCAGCAGGGTTGAATAAGGCTGAGGGAGTGTAGTGTACTATGGTGCAATGGGTTGTCCATAATGGAGAGCAGATTGTTCAGTGTCCTCCTGTCCCACACTGACTCAAATGCCTCCGGATTCTGGTGAATGATGGTTCGAGCCTTGTGGATTAGTTTGTTCATCCTGCTGGCATCTCTGGCACTGATGCTGCAAGCACTAAAAGTAGCAAAGTAAATGGCATCCGCTACCACAGCCTGGTAGAAGATCTCCAGCGTCTTGCTGCAGACATTGAAAGATCTGAGCTTCCTCTTAAAGTGGAGTCTGATTATCCCCTTCTTGTGCAGTATCACTGTTGGTCCTCTGGTCCAGCCTGCTATCCAAATGTAAGCAAATTAAGTTCTAAATAAGAGGTAACTACTGTATATCCATCGTGATCCTGGCCATTAAATAGTAAATGAACTGGTTCCTATAGGATATAGTAGTTTTTCTACCCTGCTTAAGCAGTGCTAAACATGCCTCATTCACCCATTCATACATATCCATACCAGCACCTTTTCTCTTTAAGTTTCAAACGCATCAGGACCAATTCGCTATTCAGTATCTTGCTAACTGTACACAGAGACTGTATGTATGTAGTAGACAGAGTGTGAGTTACATGGTAAAATGGCAAGTGGACTGCTATTTATTAAAATGCCCCAATCAACCGGCTGGAGACTGAATTCGACTGATTCCAGCATTTTCAGCCCAGACTGGCGACTGGCAGGTCAGCCTCAGGTACGTCAGTTTATCAGCCGATCTGTTTCATGACAGCCACAAGCCAGCAGTCTCAGTACGAGCCTCGGTATGAGCAAAATATCTGGAGTAAGGATTATGGAGAGTGAAAAAGAAAAAAGGGCTGATGTCCTGTTATCCAGTGACGTTATAAGAAAATGATGTACCTGACATCTCTTGTTACATAAATCTGTTTAAAAGCACCTGCTTTTGTTTGCCAAGGGAAAATATGCCAGGTAAGTGTGGGTATACAGCAACATATTTTCAATTAATTATCTGTACTAGAGTTTTGTTTTCCCTTGTTTAAATTCACTGCCATTTTAGAGAAATTGTAATGTTTGATAAGTTTTATTATCAAAATAATATTTTGTGTTGAAGGAAAGTTGATTTTTGTTTGTATATGCTATGAAAACTGGAATTGGTAAAAAAAGATAAGAATATCTCTTAACAAAACTGGAGCACAGAGCTCATTTGAAAGTCTGTTAGTAGAATTACACATGACAAGTCGTACTATTTGTCAGTGGGCCAGTTCAGTAACTCAAGCTGTCTGCTGGATGTCATATAGCCTGTCATCAAGTTGTATCAGCATGCACCCGTCAGTCAAAATAGCCACGTCAGTAAATGGTTATTTCTTCTGTCAACCTGTCTTAGGAATGCAAGTGTATTTGCCACTGGAGCTGGCCTTCAGCGGCCGTTCAAGACACTGGTCTAGGGACTTATTTAGTGGCTTCATTTTCGAGCCCTGGGAGTTATTGCTTGCTTGTAAGCAGCTTTCTAGAGAAATCTGGACTGCTACTCTTATGCAGTTGTGAGATATTAAGCATGAAAAAAATAAGAGGCATTCATGACTTAAATCCAATAGAGTCATATATCTCTGGACTAGAGGTTTGTCAGTCTTTTTTTCCTTTTGCACCAGATTTTCCGTTTAGATTTTTTCAGCTGATAAGAGCTGGTGCTAAGATCACAGATTACAGGCTGAGTTTTACTCTTTGAACTGCTTGAACCGCTGTGAGCCATGCTACTAAGTTGTTTCAATTACCAGTAGTCTTGCTTAATGGTTAGAACATGGTCCATTTGTCAGATCTGAACACTTGAAGATGTTGTCTTCACATCCCATAATTACTTTGTGTTGGGGAACTACAATCTCCACATTATTCACGTCCACAGTGCATAATTGGCGTTCAGAGTTTCACTTGATTTCATCAAATTTTGAGAGGTTTTGCCACTCTCCTCAGCTGTCATTGGCATAATAACCTTTTAGTTCCACTTCTATTTTTGCTAGCAGGGTCTCAAACACTTAATTACAGCGCTGCCTCTCACCCGACACCCACATCTCTTTGATCCATTACCACGGTGGAGCTGTGACACTGACAGCCAGGCATGCTCAGTCCAGCAAAGCTTCACAGCCATCTAATCAAGCCCCTCACCATCTTTTTATGGACATGGCACAGCAAGGACTGGTGGGATAAGCCTATTGGAAATCAAGTCTCTTCCTACAGTTGCTGGGACAATGGAGGGAGGCCTGCAGATCGGTCAGAGAAGCTTACGAACCACTCAGAGCTCTGTGTGTGTTTACATCAATATCCTGCTTCTCTGGGAACCAAAAGAAAGGACAGAGAGAAGGGGATGGAAGGGGGGGGGGGGATACAGGAAGAAAGGGCAGAAGCGAGGTGGGGTAGACAAAACAGGAAATAAGGGAAAGGTGCAGAGAGCAAAAAGATGAAGGAGGAAAGGTAATAAGCAGAGAGGGAGACGCAGAGATTGATCTGGAGAAAAGGGAGTTCAATGCTAAAGAGGGGGGAGGGAGGGACATTGAGCGGCATTAGTAACAGAGAGACAGAGAAAGGAAGAGAATTTGGAGATAAAAGGCACTGAAAAGAAGAGGATGTGGGTGGTGGGTGGCACTGCTAAAGAAGAAGAAAAAAGGATAGAGAGGGAAAGAGAAAGAGAGAATTCCCCTGGGAAGGGAGCCAGTTCAGTTGAACAATAGGGGTGCATAGCAGTACTGATTAGGGTGGCGAGGTGGGAGATGACAATATGCTTACTGCTGTTCTTTATCCGGACTCGAGCGCTGCCAGTGCAGAAGGCACTCCACACTCAGCAAGACACTTTCTTTCCAACCAGCACTGTGGGCAATTAACCCAGCCACCTGCTGCTTGCCAACAAATTGCTTCTCGTCATTGCCAATCCGTCTCCGGTGAAGAAAAAAGGCAGCTGAGTTAAAACATCAAAACACTCACAACTCTTTATTTTTTCCCTTCCTTTCTCCAAATGCATGACTCCAGTGGATTATATAGATTTATTCAAATGACTAATGAAGGAAGCAGTCCGAAGGAATCCATACTGAAAGCAAAATCTGGACCAAGTTAACCTCGATGACCGATGGGGCCAGATCTGGTGTTGGTGGGATTGGAAACATCTGTGGAAAAAAAGATTGATTAAAAACAAAGCATGGACTCTTCAAATCTATTTTTCACAGAGAAAGTAACACTCGGAATTTATCCTAGATGCCTGTAGAGCACAAGGTTTGCTTGTTTAGACTTACACTTGCATATTTCTTTGAGTTATCCTGTCACAGTAAGGCAAGGGTTTGTGAATTTCAGTTAAATAAATGCTAATAAATATAAATCCAAACATGTCTTAATTAGAAGTTTTGCAAATTTTCTGTTTTTCTTTTCAAACATCTCATAGCATTTTATATTTAGTAAAAAAGCAATAATATTGAAAAGAGCCCAAATGAATTGAGAGAATTAAATGTTAGCTCTATTCAAGTAGAAAATAATAATGCAAAAAGATCTAAGATAATAATGTTTAGTCTAAGTCAGTGGTCCCCAAACCCCCGAGCCTCGGACCGGTACCGGTCCGTGAGTCGTTTGGTACCGGGCCGCGAGAGTTGAGGCTCAGGTGTGAAATGTATGGTTTTCAGGGTTTTTTATCAGTTTTCAGCATTATTTTGTTATCGTTTTTATCGTTAACTTGGTTTTCCTGGGTCTTTTCACCTGTGTTATGAATAAATCTTATTTTTTTCGGTACCGGTACTAGTTTTATTTTGTTGTATTTATCCGCGATACCTTAAAGGCTGGTCCGTGAAAATATTGTCGGGCATAAACCGGTCCGTGGCGCAAAAAAGGTTTTCAGTTACTCATCTGAAAAGAGGATCCAGGGCAGAAGTGTCTTTGACATGCACTCAATGATTTTGCTGTTCAGAGTCCAGTTTAAGATTCTGTGTTTTTTTACTCTTAGAGTAGCTACATGAAAACGCACTGTCATACACAAGTGAGCTTTACATCAGTACATCTCTGAGGTCATGTGATCAAGGCTACCCATATGGAAAAGAAATAGTAAAAACTTATATGTGATTACTCATGAAAGTGGCCACTTTCTCATTACTTTCATACATTGTTTTAGTAAGTATCCAAAACATACAAGTTTCATTATATAATTTTTCAAGGGATCTTATATCTGTTTTCACTCTTATATGCTTTTCATACAAGTTTCACACAAGACAGATACAAACTTTATAAGATTTATATATATCTTTTCCATATGGGTATGCATAATACAAAACTGAGAACTAAAGCTATCAGAGGTTTTGCAACATTGGCAAGTCTGAGCTGGGGATCTTTTTAAACTCTTCATCTTTATGTGTTTAGCATGTTGGTTGTGAAGCACTTTGTGATACTTAAAAGTAAGTAAATACATTTTGCTCATTGTTTTCTATTGTAGTGGTTTACCCATTAACTGATGTGAAAGGTCCCGATTTGATGCCAGAAGCAGACACTAGTCACTTTGGGGTTGTGTTGGGAAGGGGTGTATTCTCAACATTTAGTATAGTATGTATAGAAAGTACTACATAAAATTTAAAAATATAATTTCATGTTTGATATCTGACCTCTCCTTGAAAGTCAATAAATTAAACTGAGGTTATAGTGATAATAATGCTATATAGAGCTATTTAAAGGTTTTTTCTTTACTGCCATCCATCAACCAACTATGTACTGGTTCTCATCTGGGTTCAGCTCGCAGGGACAGCTGTCTGAGCAGAGAAACAAAGACTTCCCTCATCCTAGCCACCTCCTCCAGCTCATCTGGGGGGACACTGGAATGATCCCCAATCATGTCAATCATGTCTTTTCAGCAAGTCCTGGACCTGCCCTGGGACCTCCTCCCGATAGGATATGCCCAGAATACCTCACCTAGGAGGTGTCCAGGAAGCATCCTAGCTAGATGGCCAAACCACCTCAATTGCCTCCTTTCAATGTGGAATAGCAGCAGCTCTGCTCTGAGTAATTAACAAATCAATATCTTTTATCCAGGACCTACAAAATACATAATGGTCATACACAAAAGACAGTACTATTTCCTTAAAAGTAAATACTGCCCAGCGTCAGTTTGCAATCAAATGGGATCAAGTTGGCAATTAACTCTAATCTGTTTATATTATGGTCATTAACTGTGAAAAATTAAGAGAAAAGTGCAAATCTGCTGTTGTCTGCATGAACAGAAATTGATGCAATTGCTGCAAGATTGCAATTTAACTGCAAAAAGACACAGGTAGTCCCTGTGCTTTTATATAATATAAGCAGAGTCCAACCAGTTGTGTCGACACACGTTGTAGACAAGTTGCACTTATTGGTGCAGACTGGATAAAATCATTTCCATCATTGGGAACCAACCAATTTTTCCAAGTCACAAGGAGGCTGTCATCTTGTTTTTACTGTAGCGTGGTAGAGCCTTTACTATATTTTAGGGAAAAACCACACAAGAAATGAAAAAGTATTCAGCGAATAGATTTGAAACTATTAAATATTCCATTGCTTACATGTTTCTTTGATT
The DNA here is from genome assembly GCF_900408965.1 of Simochromis diagramma. Classification (NCBI taxonomy): domain Eukaryota; kingdom Metazoa; phylum Chordata; class Actinopteri; order Cichliformes; family Cichlidae; genus Simochromis; species Simochromis diagramma. The sequence goes on from NW_024387488.1 coordinate 749,376, forward strand.
AGAGCCAGTTTGGCCAGTAACAATGAATACAAATGAATGCACAATAAATTTAAAATGAAAAAACATCAAAGTGAAATGTAACATCTGAAAATGCAATTTGGAGGATGAAGGGATGCATTCTGGGCAATGCACGTATGAATTAAAATAAAACTATTGTATTAATCATTTGCAGCATTGTGTTAGGATTTAAAGAGCAATCTAATCCCAACATGGGAGCTACTTTCTAAAATAAAAAAAAATTAAAAATCCTCATTCATTAACTCCACTTCGCATTTATAATTAATCCCACACTGAGCTTCGCATGAAGCAGTAAACAAACTTGATCTCACATTCGTGTAAATGTGAGTGAGGATGGCACACATATAAATGCACGTGTGCACACATGTTGGTGTGAGAACGCCTGGGGATTCTCAGCAAACATTGGCACACACGCATAAGTATGAGAAATTTTTATTTGCTTGGTGAGTGCTCCCTGTTGTCCTTCTGTGAATAGGCCAACACAGCACACCAAGTGTTGACAGTCTCTTACCTTTGGGAGTAGGGCTCCTTCAGGGCGTTTCTGATGGCCATCTGACACTTGCTTCCCTCTTCACTGTCCATACATTGATGCAATATGACCTGATCTCTGTCTCTGCTGCACTCGCTGCCTCAGCCCTCTCACCTCACTGTCTCAGACTCTGCAACACCAATTTCCTCTCTCTCTCTTTCACTGCCACATATTTTTTGACTTTTGCTATTCATTCCTCCTTCGCACGCGTTTCGGTCACCTAGAATCTTCTATTCGGCCCTAAAAACAAGGAAAGCTGCTCACCCCGAAGAGAGATTGCTCAGCTCTCTGTGCCTCTGCTGTGTCAGAGGTTAAGCTTCTCAATCTCTTCTTCTCTGAAAGGCAATCTTTGTCATTTTCTCTGTGGATCTCTGAAAAGCAACTGCTGCAGCACCACAGTCCACAGTAGACAGTCTAAAGAGTATGCTATGCATCAGGGCAGCATTGGTATTATTTCAGTGGATCACACAGTATAATAATATGTCTGCCTTTCTGAAAATATGTGCATCTTTTTTTAAACACAATAATTAAAGAAACAAAGCATCCCCTCATTCAATTTTAAGGTTTTAGTCATCAAGACACACAACAAAATACAGACAGTGTGCGACAAACTAAGTACACTGACTTTATCTTTCTCTCCCATTGTTGGAGAAGAATTCAGGCCCAGTCTTCTCTACATGACTACTTCAGTTTATTAACCCTCTGGAGTCAAGGGAATAATTTGGCTGCTTTTGACCAGTTTTGATTTCACCTTTATATTTCGTCTTTAAAAACTATTCACCTTGCTTTGTTTGTTGTCATTCTTTTTTATTTTTCGTTTTCCCATTCTGTATTAACAAAGTGGAACTGAATGGATACAAACAAGTAACCTAGAAGGAAAAAGTTTTATTTTTTTGGACCAAGAGAGGAACTATGGTAATGCATAAGGAAGTCATGGATGGCAAAGAAGTGTGTGAGGGCAGCTGACAGATGAATTCAAGGTGGGATAACATTAGGAATCAACTCTGATCCCCTTGTTGTCTAAAGTGGTGATGGACAGGCTGACAGATGAGGTCAAACTATGATGTTTGCAGATACATTGTGTTCTATAGTGAGAGTATGGAGCAGTTGGAAAAGACAGTAGAGAGGTGGAGGTATGCTCTGGAGGGAACAGGAATGAAAGTCAGTAGAAGCAAGTCAGAAAACATGTGTGACTGAGTTGAAGGTAGATGAGATTATATAGCTGGGGTCAACCAAGTAATGGACAGTGCACAAGACAGATGAAGAAGACAGCACAAAAGAGAACGTGGGTGTATACAAGCTTCAGGGGTGACAGAGGGAGAGCAGCAAGAGTGAAAGGAAAGGTGTAAAAGATGATAGTGAGACCTGCTGTGATTTACGGCTTGGAGACGGTGATACTGACAAAAAGACAGGAGGGCGAGTTGAAGGTGTTAAGATTCATTGGGAGTGACCAGGATGGACAAGATTAGAAATGAGTACGTCAGAGGAAGAGCCCAGGTTGAGCAGTTTGGACACAAAGTTAGAGAAACGAGGCAGAGGTGGTCTGGACGTGTGCAGAGGAGGGATAGTGGATATATTGTACAGAGGGTGCTGATGATGGAGCTGCCAGGCAGGAAGAAAATAATAAAGCCACAGGGAAGATTCATGGATGTAGTGAAGGAGGATATGAAAAGGTTCGGTGTGACAGAGGAGGATACTAGGGATGAGGTGAGATGAAGTAAGAAGAAAAAGAAGAAGTCACTACATCCACCGCAAGAAATTTAACAGAAGTAAAAAGACACGTGTAGGTAAACCCTACTAACTGTGTATTCAGAGAAGAAGAGACAAGAACTTTCCCTTTAGGGGATAACCTCCAACAAGAAGAACCGCATAACTGTGTCCTCTGAACTCACTGGAAGACTAGTTCTGAGGATGAGATGGGGGGTGGGAATATGAACTTTTGAAAGCCCATTACTGGATCCATCGCCTGCTATTAGAGCGCTCATCACCACGGGTGTTAATTTTTGGTAATGACTCATTATCTGAACTCCACACTTCTAAGGCTTTCTAACTTCCCTGCTGCATAACTGAGACAGCGCTCTTTCTCTGGAATCTGAGTGACTGTGGATGAGCTTCTTGACCTCTGATTGCTTTGGAAAACTGCCTGCACTGCCTTTTAGAAAACTCACTACCAATTTGGCCCTCTTAAGCCTAAGGGAATCCACACACAAATCCTTACATCTGTCCTTCTATTACATTATTTATCTGTAAACATACCACTTGGCTTGACACGTGTAAACAGGTGCGATATCGCTAACAGGTTGCCCATCAACAAACCGTGCCCATTCGAGTTCTCCTACGCTCGTGAAATTGTCGTTCTGCTGTGCTGAAATTGCCTCACCCTGGCACTGAGGGAGATATGTCAAAAAATTGCTTGCCTTTTTTTCTCTCCCTCTCTATCTCTATTGTGCAGTTTGCTGAAGCGTCCCAGACAGACCTCGTCCGCACCTAAGGCCATACATGAGTGGACAGCAGAAGAAAAGAGGCGGTTTTTAATCCAATATTATGAGCACGGTGGCACTGCAGTGGAAAATTACTGGGGTTTTTGCATGAGGGAGATCAAAGTCATTGGTCTTATTCTGCCTTTGGTGCTTGGGATTAAATTTACCCTCTTTCCATGGCCTCCTGATCGCCTAGCAACATCAAAGCAGAAAAAAAAAAGCACAAGCATCTGATTGATCAGAGAAAACATTTGTCAACACACTCACTTAACCAGGCAAGTCTTAGGAACAAGGAAAAATTAGAAAAAGAAAATTCAGCAACGGTCAAATAGACAGCTAGATATAAATAAAAACTTTCAGCGAGTTGGCAGTAGCTGCCATTCAGTTGGCTTCTCCAAAGGCTTAGCAAAGATCCAGTTGGCAGCAGACTGTCTCTGCAGAGCACAGATGGATTAGAAACCGACAGTCCAGACCATGCTAGCAGGCGTCAGAATGACAGATGTGTCGCTAAGGCCCAACACATGCTTTATGAAGGTCTTGGATTAGCTAGAACTCTCCGGCATGGTGGGAGCTGTGTGCACATTTCAGAGGATGCCATGTGAATCGTTATGCCATCTCACAGTTTAGTCAAGTGAGGAAAAAAGGCTGGGATGCAGGAAAGTGTGCAAACACATTTCTAAAAAAAAAAAAAAAAGGTCAGTTCTTCTATTTTCCCTACAAATGATTTCCCTATTTTTCCAGCTCAGAAGCAGCGGGCTTTCCTGTTGCCAGCATTTACGCATATATTTACAGGCAATTTAATGTTATACTTACATCAACTTTACTGTTTTTCATAAAAAAGCAATGAATAGTCAAAAAGACTGGAGGATTGCCATAAAAAGTTCCACACTTTAAATGGCAAAAAAAAGAAAAAAAAGAAAAGTCATTTAATTCCAATGTTGTGTGTGAGAGGTGAAATGAGTTTTTCTGTCCTGTCGTATGAAGCTGCTCGACTGCGGTTCAGGGAGGGTGCGGGGAGAAAGAGTTCTGGTGAAAAAAAGTAATGATTTTAAATGGTCTGAAAAAAAGCAAATAGCTGTGGTTTAAAACCATAAACTGACAGAAATGGGGCTACCTGTGAAAACAAAACAAAAAAACGCAAAAGAAAAAAAAAGAAACAGCCAGGGGAGGAAAATGAAACAAGCCAAACAATGAATAAATAAATAATTAAGTAAACAGCCTGGGCTCAGTATAATACTTGCATAATTCCAGAGGCAGAGAGACACTAGCCAGAGTGATCAAACGCAGCACACGTGGCATTGCCAAGTGTGACCCATTGGATTTAGCATCGCTCATTAGCGGCGTCCTCTCTCATTAACCGACATCTGTATCTTAATTAGGCAAAAGAAGACAGGAATAGATGCAGGTGGCTGTCCAGGTCGGCTACTTAAACATCCAGGCAGCGTTTCCCCTCATCGTTATTGGAATTTTTAACAACTTTTATATAGTACGCGGGGCACTGAGCAGCAGTCCTGTTTGGATTTCTAATAAGGCGGTACTGCTGTTCTGGTTTGCCAGGGCCTTTGCTGGAAAGTGACTTCAAAGAAAAAAACAGCAGTGTTTGGTTTTTCATTCGAATCTTTAACCCTCAGGACTGTGCAAACTTCCTACAACCCTATTAATGCTAAGATTTCATGCACTGCTAACATGGCCTCAACGTGGAGCTCAGTTTAACTTCCATATGAATCATCTGATTTCACATAAATCAATAAGAAAATGGCTTCTTCATTCACAAATGCTTAGTCTTTTCTTTTTTCTTTTCTTTTTTTGGAATAATGCTTAACAAATAAGCAAATAATTTATATGTTATTACTTTTTGCATCACTTAGCGTCTGGGGACCACAGCCAATGTTTCAGGGCTTCCTGTTCCCAGCACTGGTTACAAATGTATATCAATTAAAAGTTTGCTTATAAAAATTAAAAGATGCAAGATCCTCAAATAAATTCAACCACAAACACCAAGGCCTGATCATACATTACTAGAGAAATCCCCAAAATATTATCTCTCGCCTTAAGATTTGGGCTATTTATATGCACATATCATGTACAATGATTAAAGCCAGTAAATCAAGGTATGTAGACATGATTGAAACGGATTCACTGAAGTAAAAAGTGAGAGTCAAAACAGGAATGAAAGAATTTTGTAATATTCAATGTGGCATGGTTCTTGTTTCTAGAGAGGTCAGTTTAAGCATTTCAAGTTCGAGGTAGAAAATACTTTAAGAGTCAGAGAAGAATAGACAGACTGGTTCAAGGTAAAAGAAAAGGCAGCAGTAACTCAAATATCTTTGAGATATTCAAGGTATGCATAAGCGCATCTCTGAACTCTAAAGCAGATGGGTGACTGCAGTGGAAAATCACATGAGGTCTGAATCCTGTTAGTTGAGGACAGAAAACTGAGGCTACAGTGGGCTCAACATAATTGGTCAATTCTTGGTTGCAAAACTGATAAATGGTTTGATGACCCTTAATAGCTCATGATGATAGAATCAAAGTTCAGCACAAATCATGATGGCATGGATCCATGCCTTGCATCAACAATTCTGGGAAGGTTTTTTGCCAACCAATGCTTGTAGCAACCACTCTATTGAGGTTTCTCTTGTGATGTCATGTACATATTAATCTAGAGTTGCACAATTAAATGGTTTCCTTGGTGAAAAAATGTATATTTCTTGTCTGTTCGGCAGTGGTTCTTGGAGGCTTCTTGCTGGAAATTGGTTGCAAAAGAATGAGGTGTACCAAAAAAAACCTCCCACTGCTTTGGTTGCTAGTAAATTGCCAAGATGCATATAGTTTGTCATATTTCTCTGCAAAAACTGGATAACTACTGGCCCTGTGGTAGTAAAACTTAAAAAAGTGCACACAAACCAGAAGTTTTTGTAAAATCTTTTTCTTTTGTTGGCTGCAGCGCTTAGGCACAACTTTCTGAAGGCAAATTCACAGTTTCACCTACAAGTCCATCACTTCCTTTCCAAATACCTCGACATAAAAGATGAACGTAGGTTTATTTCAAGTGTTGAAAGTGAAGGTAATGTAAATGTTCCTTAAACATGAATTTGTTTTAATAGCCTGCAGGATTACTACTGCAACTACTTCTCAATGTATTTATGCTCCCAGTAAAAAATTTTCCTGATTCGTTTATAGTCTCAGTCTTTAGCTTAAAGTCATAGTTACTAATATGTCACTGCTTGCAGTATCCTCTGTTTCTCAGTCAGATATAAAGGCCCCCCTTATTAAAGGGGGTCACCATAGCGCTTGTTTTATTTGGCAGATTTTTACACTAGATGCCTTTTCTGATTCAGCCCCACCAAGAGAATTGTGTCTCCTCCTGGGATCAAACCTTTTGCTTGTTAGGCAAATGTGTAAACCACTACACTATCCCTCCCGCTACTCATGGATGATTTCAAAAAGCTAAGATAGTCAAAACACTCAGTTTGAAAATGGGATTGCACAATGGGTGACATGGCTACACGCAATGTTTATGCACAGCTCATTGAAGCAACAGGAGATTTATCGTCAGGGGTGTGCAGGAACTGCAAGAAGTCATGGTGTTAATATGGACCACAATCTCTGAGAAATGTTTTCTGTTTGCAAACAAAAATAGATCAACCCATTACAACCAAAGGGTGACAAACAAAGCGGCAGTGAGCATGTGATGTATCTTTATCATTTATGAGCACTAAACTTTGAAAAAGTCATTCTTTGCACAGCTAAAATAAGAAACCATTAACCAGAGAATAACCTTTAAAATGCCATTTTTCCTTATTAAATATGACATGACAGGTGCTCTGGATTCTTTGTACCCACAGCCTTCTAAATCCTTTGCACTGACAGATGAATGAGAGAAACTGCTGAAGGCCTCTTCATTCCCAATTACGATTCTACTATTATTATCCATAATGTATTAGCTATTACTGATATTAATCAATTATGCAAGTGGTTGGAGATACTGTAAGGTAGGGCAGGTTGGAACGATGCAGAGGACCGCAATTTGAATTTTAACATCATCTCTCTTCGGTGTTTCAGCAAATTGGTTTTATGACATTTACATTGGGCAGTGCGACCAGAAGAATTTACTGTATAAAGACGTAGTGTTCAGACACATGGCAGGTGTGTGAGTGTTAATTAGTGACAAATGTAAAAGCCTGCAGCACAGTTTGTATTAGAGCAGATGGGAGGACCATACCTCTGGTTTACAGGCTTTCACGGCACAGTAACAAATATGATTTATCACTGCAATGAGGATAATGGACTAATGGTCATTTGTTATTTAGTTTATACGAGCTTGTATTTTTTTTGTCTTCCTGTATAATATAAATGAGATGAAGTTATTTACCGGCAGACATGTCACCTCATAAAATACTGCACAGAGTCACACGAAACCAAACAAACAAGTTAACTGTTTCATCTTTGTGTTGTAGGTTTATCAGCAGCTATAGCCAGACCCTGCCTTAGTCTTTGTTTGGTGACAGTTAGGATATTTCGGAGTTGTTCTAGCCTTTACAGTGACAGGACAGTTGTGAATGCGTGACTGAGGCATGTTGTATAAAGGGCTTTGAGGGTTCAAGCTTTATATAAGAACCAGTCCGTTTCCCATTTACCAATAATCAGGGAATCACAGACAGGAGAATATGAGAGGAGGTCAACACATTCAAGGAAAAGCAAATAACAAAAATACACAAATGAAAAAGGAAAGAACATAAGAAGAGTAACACACCAAACAGAGGGAGGCAAAGGCAAGGAAACACTGTAGACATTAAGAACAGCAGAATCAAAGACACAAATCAAAACTCAACAAAAGCACTACAAGAACCTGTAATGATGGCATCGTCACTCTTTGAAATGTTGGCCTTCTGCTGGATTTGAATCTGAAAGAGTCTCCACGAATTGGTAAATGCTCTTTGGACTGTCGTGTATACCTGCTAATGCAGCCTCTGTAATTCTTCTGCAGGAAAGAAAGACATGGAGAACAAAAAAATCTTTGAAAGCAAGAAAAAACAAGACCATTATCACTGGGATTCAAACAGGAGTAACAGGACTTTTCAATAGAGACCTCTGCGTTTGCTGAAATGCGGTAGATCGATTGCAGTGGAAATCTTTCTTTAAAAATTACAAACATGGCGCTGAATTAATAACTAGAAATTACTGGGTATTCTTAAGAAGTATTGGACTCTTGAATAGGGCTTTTTAAAATAACTATTTAGAGCAACCATGCATGCAAAAATCCCTCTCACAGGGCAGCTTTAAGCTTAGAAAAGGTTCTGGGTATAGCCTGCTGCAACTCCAACTCTATGCACTACACATTCACCTACCACTGGGACTTCCACACACTCTTTACCTCGCTGTAAAGGTCACTCGACTTCCTGCTTGGGTACTGAGCACATACAGTGCTGAATCATCCATAACAAATATGATCTGATGGGGAAAGAATAAATCTACAGTAATTTCGAGGGCATGCAGCAATAACATTAAAGTGAAATCTAGTCTTTCACCACTATACAGATCAAGTTTACTTAACACAGGATCTGAACATATGCAAGAAATCACGAAGTGTGGAACCAGGCAGGTGAGTTAAACAAGAGGTTAGAAGATTTTCAGCAATAACCATCAAATTGTGGACCCTAATGCTGGTGCCTCGAGCATGGAGGAGGGCAGCTGATGAACTAAAGAGCCTCAGAGCTAAAATCAAAATCCAGCAAACTGAAAATTAATTAGGTCTATGTGTCATTACTAAGAAATGTGCTGTGGGACTCAACACAGGCTGTACGTGTTTAATTAGGCTCTGTGAATCTTTGATAATCTCGTCCGTTAAAGACGCAGAAAGGCAGACTTTCCCGAGCGTCTGTTGTACAGCTGCCCTCAAATCGCACCGTGGGGGGGCTCCTCCAACACGTTCCACATCTTTCAGTAGACCATCTGCTGGTTCAAAATACCCCAAATATCATTATCAGAAAGAGCATCTCCCTATCTTTCAAATGCCTATTGATGCGGCCTTAATACTTACAGCAGCCATGATACTGACACGGATAAAAGCATCCATCAGGTGGGAAAAAGCGACTATTTATTTATGCATTACATTAAGTTTCCACGTGTATCCCGCACACATAAACCTGCTCTTGAGCGATACTCATCGTATCTAGATGGCGTTCTGCCTGTCTCATAGTCATCAGTCCTGGCTCGATCTGCATTACGTCCTCCACTTCCTCCCTGCCTGCTGTACCACTCTATCGACATTCAGTCAAGCTGACAGATGTTTCAGTCACCTGGGATTAAAAATGAGGCAGTGGTGATGTATGGCCTCCATTGTGAAGGATACCATTTTTAAAATGGCCCTACATATTGAACAAGGCATGCAAACCACAATAAAGTATAGTGTAAATTGAAAGCAGCTGAAGATATTTTATGTTGTGTCGCTTTTAGACAGAGCTCCAGTGTTTAAGAACTTATTAAATTGACTTATGGTATTACACGAGTCCTTTACTCTGGCACAGACATAGAAATTTCTCTAAAAGGAGAACTTGTGGACAGCGCTGTCGTTCGCTACCATGTAAAATCAGTTTTCTGACTTTAAAACCAGCCTGGACCTTTTATTGCTTGTTACTTTTGCTCTTTTCAACTTTTTTATACTGTGAACTGTCTAATAAAGCAAAAGTGGCATGAAAGTAGTCTTTACAAAGTCATTTACACTGAAATGCCCCAGGGCACGATATTACATTTAGGAGAACTTGCTGGAAATCTGCTTTTAAAAAGCTACTTTCTGGTGAGTTTTTGGCACAGGAGGGTGTACATGCTCTTTCAGGGGAATAAATGTAATATGCTTTTATTTTTCCTTTTTCTCCTCCTAAGTGAATTTCAATTATGGGGATAAATGAAAAAGCATTATGAAACTTAATCAACTTAAAGTATCAAAGAGTACTTTCTTTCGCTGGGTAGATCTTGTCATGTCACTTTAATATTATTTTTTACAAATACCTCTTAAGTACAGTCATTTTTATTTATTTGTACTTTTTACTGTATGGTAAATGGGACACTTAGGAGTATAATGGCAGCTTTGCTGTTTTTCTACATGTGAGGGTTGCTGTTTGCTTTTGAGGTAATTTTACACTTCCTATTGGATACACAATCTGTGACCTACTTTAACATGTCAGCCCAATAGTTCACTTCTTCTGAACATTTGCAATCATTATGTATATGTGTCATATGTGGAGTGTAAGGGTGGTGACCCAAATGCAGGATGCAGGAAGGGTTATTTATACAGAGAGCTGATTAGAGATAGACAAACAAGAGCATAACAAAGGGAGTGTTGCATGCCCAGATACATTTTAGAGGTTTATATGAGGAAATAAAGGCATTCGGTATAAAATATTTGGCAAATCAAACATAAATGACTGATTGATTTCCATAGCAGATTGGTCAGGGTTAACGATGGTCACCTATGGTGACCCAGAGTTTTTGAATTTTGTCTATTCAATAATCTTTTTTTATTTTTTTTTTTATTTTGAGAGGTGGTTTATGTTCCTAGTTTTCTGCTAAAAGTGCTTTGTGTTTTTGTTAAGGTCAGTTTAATCATTGTCCCTGGTGTCCTCCATGTATAGCTTAGTCTCTGTCAGTGACATCCCCTTGTTTGGTTGTTCCTGAGTTATTTTGTAAGTCCTTACAAAATCCTTGTGCCTTATTTATTTACCTCCAGTGTCTCATTAGTAGATTTAGTTCAGCTGTGTGTTTCCTGCGATGTCTCCTCTATGCCCTCATCACCTTGTGAATTTATTCCCTCAGTTGGTCTTAGTTCATTTATTGCATTATCCTGGTTCCCGTTCCATAGCCTTTATGGTCTCTGTTACTCTGTTTTCCTTTCAGCTAAAGATTGCTTTATTGGACATCTGCCTGTCTTTGAGTCTCCATTTGGGGTCTTCAGTCTCCACTCATTATGACACAGGCTGACGGTCGATGAAGACAAAGATGGAGGATACGTTAAGATGTGTTCAGGAGCAGAGAGCAGGGACTTTAAATGTAGGAATGATGATTTGTAAAGACAGCGAGCTGATAGAAAGAAAATATACATGTTACAAATAAGAGAAATTGAGTAGGTGTAACCTTGAGGGAACAGTATGTGGATAGTTTTGTGGCATCAAAGAGAGTGTCGGACAGGATCATGAGTTTGAAGCTAGAAATCAAACACAAAACCGGAAAACAAGCATAAAGTCATTTGATGTGGCCTCACATAAGAGCAGCTTTCCTACATCTTACTAAACAGTTTCAGATAATCTCCATTTAAAACACTTCACCCCGTGTGGTTATACAGCAGGGGTCAAGCCACGTCATCTCATGTCATGATCATGAGATGACCATCTGACCATCTCAGAAAATCCTTAATAGCAATAATGCAAAAAATTCAGATCCCTGCTGTCACTGGTTATCTCAAAATATATTTGAGAGCGTTACCATGGATTTCTTTTTAGACATTTTTCTAGAGACCATTTCAAGATTCCTTTATCTCATCAGCTTCTTCAGACAGGTCATTCATAGATTTTAAGGTAAACATCTGGTACTGTGGTTCTACTAATATGGATTGCCAGGAGTGTATTTAATATTGAATGATGGATGTTTAAAGACATCAAAATATATTTAGAGACCTGATCAATGCAATTGAGTTTAATTCAGTTTTATATATATGGTGCGAAATCACAACAACAGTCACTTCAAAGCACTTTAAAAACTACAATTTTGTACAGGAGAAGCAGTTTCTTGCATGATATTCCCCGGGTATGGCACCATGAAGCAATTCCAATTTTACTTTTTCTGAAAGAACACATAATTAACAATAAGTTAATATTTTATCCAAAATTTCTAATGTTTCCTATCAGTTCCTGAATATGAATCTTTGAAATACTCATATTTATGTACGGCAGCCAAAGCACAGCTGGCTGTCGTGCCAACATAAAATGCAAAAAGAAGCGCTTGTTCTCTGAGCAGTATTTACTTTTAAGGGTAATAGTAGAGCATTTTTTTTATATATTTGTTTTGTTTTCTAGTTTTTTGTCTTTAGTTAAGCATAGTTTTACAGATAAAATATATTTTATGAGGAAAATGAAAGGCAATGGGAGAAATTAAGGCCCCAAATTTGATAAATATTAGAATCTGCTATAATCTTTGACTGCCATCCATAAATATTTCAAAAATTCATACTGGGAAAATAAGAGTGAGTGCCATAACAACATTTTGCACAAAATATTAGCAGAAATTCACTTTTTCTTCTACCAGAAAAATGTCTAAACCTACCTTCATCAAAGTGTCCTTCTTTGAGAAACCTAACCACTGACATTTTGCATAAAACCTATTAATAAATATATTTTTCCCCTGGGAGTTTTTTTTTAGGCTAGTTAGTTTTTCTTTGTCTAACTTTTTTTGTTTTTATAATAATACAGTCGTGTCGGTGTGTGTGTGTGTTCAATGTGTCACAGAAGAAGTTCAGAATAGATATGACAAGCAAACACAACACATTGTGAAAGCAATTAACTCACAATCATATTGACATCCCAGTCTCAGTAAACATTTTCTCATCAGAATAATTATTGCAGTGACAAATTTGACCAAATTGTTAAATCATTTCACATCAGGTAGATTTTTCTAAAGTCACATTTTTATTTTAATTGCTTTTAGTTAATTAAAATGTTTTTTTCCATTCCTGATTTTAGTTTATAATTACATTTTTGGTCACTGTAATAACTTTAATAAGACAGAACACGGTTTTGAATGTTGCCCAATTACAAAGAAGCAAAGCCATTTTTTTTTCACATCCTTCTGAGGGAAATTCTTCATTTATCCATCCATCTCCTACTCCTTATCCAAGTTTGGGTGCTGAACTTCAAACAGAGATGCCCAGATCTTTCTGCCCAGCCACCTCCTCGAGCCCCTCCTGGGGGATGACGAGCGTTTAAACCACCCAGGAGACATAATCTCCCCACAGTGTCCTGGGTCTGCCCAGGGGCCTCCTCCCAGTAGGACATGCCTGAAACGCCTCGCTGTCCTGGGGGCATCCTAGACAGATGCCTGGACCACCTCAACTGCCACCTTTGGATGCCAAGGACCAGGGGCTCAAGTCTGAGTCCTTCACGAATGACTGAGCTCCTCAAGCTAGATAGCTTCAAGCACTGTGCCCAGACAGTGCTTGAAGGAAACTAATTTTAGCCAACTGTGTCTGCAATCTTGTTCTTACAGCTGCCACCCACTAAGCTGAAGGTACATAGATAGACCAGCTAGCTCGGCTCTCTCATTGCTGTGTTAGACATTGGAGAGACGGTGACCCAAATTTCTTCCATTATGTTCCTTTATTTGTGGAAACAAGCTCACAGTTCTTTAAGGAGACAACAGTTATAAAGGCAAACTTGTGATGGACAGATTTCTGGCACCAGCAACATGTGCCTCTGTTTACAGACATGAGTGTAATAGACCTCTATATCATTAACCAGTCCACTGAACTGGCTAATAATATGACTTACATGAGGGAGGCCAAACCACTGGGTGCCAGTTAGGTTTTTCAGTTGCCATCAAATCCACACTGTGCGTTGTTAGATGCTTGCTTTTATTCCCCGTGCAGACCCGGGTTATAGGTAATACTCGAAGCACAAATTAGTTTCTTTTTTTCCTTTTAAATTTGATTTGAATGACAGGCAGAGCAGAAAGGCAACGTGGTTTACTTTGGCAGCCAGCTCGATGTAAATTCGCAGAAATCAGCATATGCAACATGGAAGTCAATTTAAAGAATTGTTGAAATTGTACCTGCGCTCTTTGATTGGATGATTAACATTTGCGAGCACCCACTGCTCTTGCCAACAACAAAACAAACCGGCAAACTTCTTTCCGTGCCACTCCTTCGGTCGGAGGAATCCGGGAGCTTTTGATTCCACATTAACACCGCAGCCCGGGGAACGCTCTTGCATTCATAAAAAAACTTCATCCTACTTAGTATCGAAGTCTTCTCTCCCAGTGATTCTAATTGATTCCCTGTGGAGTTGTGCCGCTCACTGGCATGACATCAGAGATTACGAGGCATGACTAGCAACGCTTTCTGTTCTGGCAGTTTGAGCAGTAAATGTTTGCATATGTCAGTGACAGTTTTCGCGCTGCACGTGACTCCTTATTTCTTCGGTGTAGGTTTAAATCTACTGTTTTGATATAGGGCCATTCGATATTGCCATGAAAACACAAATGCACTCAATAATCACAGAGTGTGTGTTTGTGGGTGTGCATGTGTGTGTGTGTGGGGGGGGGGGGGGTTAACAGGCAAGGCAGACTGCTATCACAACAATCCAGCCCCTGTGTGCCTCTCAGAGAGCTTGTTGGACGAGATGTGATAATAATTACACGAGAAATCCAACAGAACGAGCCGAGCCTGCCAGACTGATAGGGCGATAAGGAATTGCTAATGCAAAAGTAATAAGAAAAGGCGAGATGAAGAGCTCGCTAAAATAAACACCTCATTTATTTCTTGCAAGTTGCTTAAGGATTATAGCATTTTGCTGCGATTACAAAAATACAAATAATGAAATCACAATGTTAAAGCACCTTCTATCTATAATTTATAGGTGCCTGAGGAGTTGGAGTTGGAATAAACAAGACTCAGTTCCCCACGAGTGACATTCAAAGCCATTATCTTTGATTAAAGATTTTTATAAGCCTTTTTCTTTCCAGCATATGAGGATGGTTTCTCAAAAAAGCAAGCGCACCCAAATTGGATCAAAGCAAATTGCAAAACACACTAATGCATCGGATTAGAAAATGATTTTCACTTGTATTGGACTGAAATCACAGCTTATAAACATACGCGCACACACACACGAAAATAAAGCAACAAAATATTAATTAAAACTAAAAGCAAGATCATTTTCATCGTCACTAAAATCTCACGACCTGGCTTGTGTTCTGAAGCTGCTAAAACTGATATGACTAATGCCACATTTGGTTTTCTGATGCCATCTGGTACAGTACAGTAAGTAGTAGGATTCATGGAATCACTTGGCACTGCTTTTATTTCAAATACTGAATACTATTCCCAGCTTTCAAGATAAATCACATACTTGACACTATAAGCAGGATGAATTAAACAGTGCTACGATGTGATCTGTTCAGTCTCTATAGGGAGTGCATTAAAAATATCCCCATACACTATTGTTAACACTGGCAATGTGCTTAAAATATGAAATAATAACTGTATTGCTGTGACTTCTGTGACTGACCTATTAGTACACTCACTGGACAATTTTTAGTGTCCAGTGATGATATCATTTGAGTACACATCTTAAACATCATTTGAGTGTCATGTTTAAGAAACCAATTTCAGATGATCTGAACTCAGAGTAATAAAGAATAAAGGGATGGACATGGTCAGCAACAAGTTAACCTGTGGCATTTAAATGATCTTTGGTTAGTCTTAACAGGCCCAAAATGTGTCAAGAAAACCATACCAACACACCGTCAGCCAGAACCACTCATACGAAGCAGTGTGGATCCATGCCTTCATGTTGTTTAGGACCTACCATCTGAGTGTTGGAGCAACTGAAATTGTAAAATTGATTTTCATTAGATCAGGCAATGGTTTCCCAATCTTCTATTGGCCAATTTTGGCGAGGCTATGTAATTTTCAGCCGCAGTTTCCTGTTTTTGCACATCTGCAAGTTCTGATGGGTTGTGCATTCAGAGTTGTGCTTCTGCATACGTTTGTTGTGAGATTTTTGAGGTACTATTGCCTTTAGATCAGCTTTAAGCAGTCTGGCCATTCTCCTCTGACCTTTTCACCCAAACAGCTGCCACTCACTGGATATTTTCTGTTCTTCAGACCATTCCCTGTAAACGCTGAAGATGTTTGTGTGGGAAAATCCCAGCAGGTCAGCAGTTTCTGAAGTGAAACAGCCATCCCGGGCTCAAAATCATTTAAATCAGTTTTCGACTTTTCAGTTTGAACTTAAGACAAAGACGATGTAAACATGCCTAAAATGTACTGAGTTTCTACTATCTGACTGGCTCATTAGATATTTGAGCTAATGAGCAGTTGAGAAGGTGCACCTAATATTAGCAGTTAGAGAGTTAGAGCCATTTGAAATGACCTAATTACAGTATAGTTCATTAGTTTTAAATCTATGAGAACCACTGTATCTAGGTTGATCCTCAAAAGCCTTAGGTTAACACAGAAACTCTCTGTGTATCTACATTCAGATAAGGTACTGAGCTGCAGGTCACCCAGAATATGGAACAACGGAAAAGCCACCAGCAAAAACAGGAAGCCAATGTGGAAGTGTGTTCCTCATATGGCCATTTGAGGCTGGACTACTATGTAAACTCCCATGTTAAAACAGCCAAGTTTAAAGCATTAATATGCAAAAACCTCACCTGTTTAAAAAGTTTACATTTTGCATTACTGGGACTGTTTTTGCGTACAGTGTGAGAACTATTTCACCTTATGTTAGAGAAAAGTTATATGGATCACTATGAGGTTAATTTATCTAACAGACTATCACATAAATCTATATTCCAGATTTGGGAACTGAATAATGAGGATTTTATTTTGTAAGTTAAACTTACAAAACCAAGTTTGTTATTAACCATACCTGCTAGCATTAGCTGAAAACATATCATTCTGCATTTTCATCCAAACATGGTCACTTCTGGTTCTAATGTGAAAGCAAGGCTTCAAGACAAGAACCAGTCACTGTAGTTATACATACTGCATAAAAGACAGGACACCTAGGGCACTGGTTTAGCTCAATGCGTTGAGCAGGTGACCACATGCCATACGGCTGAGAACGGCCAACCCGGGTTAGAATCCGACCCATGGGTCTTTGCTGTATGTCTGCCCTGCTTTCCTGTCCTTTCTCCACTGTATCTATCCAAAGCTGAAAAGGCCAAATAAATAAAACACAGGTCACCTTCAAACAAACATGTTAACTTTTGATAATACTTATGGTGATATACTCTGAGGGCAATGTGCTCCATTACACTGTCAGTACTAACAGCTGGATTGTACATGTGTATTATTAGATACAGTGAGATATAAAAACTAAAATCACTGGTTAAACATGATTTCTGAATAAACACTCGTTAAATAGCTGCATGATGGGAAATAAATTTATTTTTGGACATTTTTCTAATCCAACCGTTTCCAAAGTGACAAACACAGCACTAAGAGGAGCAAACTACATACAAAAATTATTTTCAGATTGTTGCTTTAACAGTGCCTATATTTTCATATCAAATTCAAATTCAAATTCAAATTTTATTTGTCACGTACACAGTCATACACAGTACGATATGCAGTGAAATGCTTAGACAACTGCTCGTGACCTAAAGAAAAAAAAAAGGAAAGGGCTATGAATAAGATAGGAAATAAATATGAAAAATTAAAAAGTGTAAATTTAACTAGGAAGGAATAAAATATAAGAATATAAAATATAAAAAATGAAATAACTGTACAACACAAATTAGAATGAAGGGTAAATTTAACTGGGAAAGAATAAGATAAAATATATAAATTAAAGTTGAAAATAAAATAACTGTACAACAAAATACACAATACACAGTATAGAAATATATAAGAATGTATGAAGAAATATAAATAAATAAATATATATATATACACACACAATAACAGCAGCTGTACAAGTATTAACTGGAAATGAAGAATATAGTGACCAGTGTTGTGCAATCCACATTATGTCTTGTGCAGTGCAAATATGCTTAAAGTGATTTAAGTGATGAAGTGAAAACAATGTCCAGAATGTCCAGTGTGTGTGTAAGAACTATATGTGTGGGTCAGTACTGTGTGGTGGTGTGATTGAGAGACCGTATCGCCTGCGGGAAGAAGCTCCTCCTCAGTCTCTCTGTGTTGGTCTTCAGGGAGCGGAATCGCTTTCCTGATCTCAACAGAGAGAACAGTCTGTTGTTGGGATGGCTGAGGTCCTTCACGATCTTCCTGGCCTTGGTCCAGCACCGCCTGCTGTAGATTGAGTGCAGGTCAGGGAGCTCGGAGCGGATGGTGCGCTCAGCTGACCGCACAACCCTTTGTAGAGCTCGTCTGTCCTGCATGGTGCTGTTCCCGAACCAGGTTAAGATGTTTCCCGTCAGGATGCTCTCTATGGTGCAGGAGTAAAAGTTCCTGAGCACCTTGGAGGGCAGTTGGAAGTCTCTCAAGCGTCTGAGGTGGTAGAGATGCTGACGGGCCTTTTTCACCACGGTGTTGATGTGACAGGACCATGACAGGTCCTGCGTGATGTGAACTCCAAGGTATTTGAAGCTGTTCACTCTCTCCACTGGGCACTCGTTGATGACGGGGGTCTGGTAGTTCCTCTCCTGCTTAGTGCTGAAGTCCACTATCAGCTCCTTTGTCTTACTGACGTTTAGAAGGAGGTTGTTCCTCTGGCACCAGTTCTCCAGATTCCTAATCTCCTTCAGGTAGGCCGTCTCGTTGTTATCAGAGATCAGGCCCACCACGACGGTGTCGTCAGCAAACTTGATGATGGTGGTGGAGCCAGTAGTGGCCACACAGTCATATGTGTACAGAGAGTACAGCAGGGGGCTCAGAACACACCCCTGGGGGGCTCCAGTGCTGAGAGTGGTGGAGGCTGAGACATGTCCCCCCATCCTTACTGCCTGTGGTCTGCCAGTTAGGAAGTTGGAGATCCACTGACACATAGATGAGCTGAGTCCCAGATGCTCCAGCTTGGTGGTGAGTGTGGAGGGAATTATGGTATTAAATGCAGAGCTGTAGTCTATGAAGAGCATTTTAACATAATTCCCCCTTCTAGTGTCCAAGTGAGTGAGTGATGTGTGGAGGAGATGAGAGATGGCATCGTCTGTGGAACGATTTGGACGGTAAGCAAACTGTAGTGGGTTCAGTGTGTCTGGTAGTGAAGAAATGATGAAGTCTCTGACCAGGCGTTCAAAACACTTCATCACTACTGAGGTGAGGGCTACAGGGCGATAGTCATTGAGAGAAGCAGGGTGGGGTTTCTTCGGGACAGGAACAATGATGGACTCTTTGAAGCATGTGGGGATCACCGACTGAGATAAAGAGATGTTGAATATCTCAGTGAACACAGGAGCTAGCTGGTATGCGCAGTCTCTTAGGATACGACCTGGGATGCCGTCTGGTCCTGCTGCTTTCCTGGTGTTCACTCTCTTGAAGGCTCTCCTTACTTCATGCTCGGAGATGACGAGCACGTTTCCGGTGCTGGCAGTATCTTCCTGTCTGCAGCCGTTAGCGCCGCTAGCACTAGCATTGTTGGAGTCCTTAGCTGCAGCCTCGAAGCGAGCATAGAAAGTGTTCAGCTCGTCTGCCAGAGTCACGGCCGCGTTCGTCATACCGGTTGTTGGTGCTTTATAGTCCGTTATTGTCCTTAGTCCCCGCCATAGGCTCCTAGAGTCACTCTGTTGGAGTTGTGACTCTAGTTTCCTCCCGTAGCGCTGCTTCGCCTCTTTCACCGCCCTCCGCACGTTATATGACGCAGCTTTGTATGGGTCCATGTCCCCCGTCGTGAGTCCCGTGTTGTAGGCAGCGGTGCGGGATCTCAGAGCGTCGCGGATGGTTTTATCCACCCACGGCTTCTGGTTGAGAATCGTTGTGATAGTCTTTGTCTCCACGGTATCTTCCGCTAGTTTCCCGATGAATCCCACAACCGCTTCCATAAATCATCATCGGAGCTGTTTCTGAACATGCCCCAGTCTGCGTCATTGAGTGCGTCCTTTAACGTGGCCACCGATTGATCAGTCCAGCGCGCGATCTTCCTCTGAACTGGAACTTCCTGTTTCAGCCTTTGTTTGTATTTTGGCATGAGGAAGATGGCGGCGTGATCGGATTTGCCAAACGGAGGGCGGGATTGTGCCTTGTAGCCGTCCTTGACCGTAGTGTAGCAGTGGTCTAGTGTCCTTTCACCTCTGGTGGGGCAGGTGATGTGTTGATAAAAGTTCGGCGCTGCGCGTTTGAGGTTGGCACTATTAAAGTCCCCCGTCACAATAAGCGCAGCGTCCCGGTGTTGTGTCTGGTGCTGTGTGAGTGCCTCATGCAGCTCGCAAAAGGCGGTGACCGTGTCCGCTTGTTATCATGCTTTTAAATGTATCAAAACTGAACAAGAATGTAATTATCACATTATGAATCCTGATAAATATGCAATTATGCTTAATTATGAGGATAGCTCATAGCTGATGATTGTCCTACTGAGGTATCTCCACACAGCAGTGAGAAATAGCATTCCAGTGAAAACGAGGCAGCTTAAAAACTCCAAGCACATCCTTTAGAAAGCATACTGTTTATGTGACATTTTAGCAGCAGAACAGCCTCTTCATTCACAACACATTGCATCAACTTTGAATGTGTTTCCCGTGCAGCCCACCACAGCAACTCAGCTGTTTTTAAATGAACTCCAGAAGGTCACTGGGCAATGCTTGTCTGCAGTGGCCCGAGGAGACGAAGGGGTTGGTGGGACATCCCCTGCGCCCTGTCTGGCCCTGTAGAGATTACCAGCGATGTAATAGGATCACCCATTTTCAGTAATGGAACACAGAAAGGCTAAGCCCTGGCTTGGGCCTTACTAACTCTGCAGAGCACCACCAAGGTAAAAAGAAAAAAACCCCACATATATGTTTAGCTTCTAGGTCAGAGGAAAAGGAAGCTTACCTTAGCTCAGACATAGGCAAAGATACACAGTGGTTTCTCTGCACTAAAAATTAGGTCGACCACTAAAGCATTAATGGGAAGTGAATGGACTGCGATGGCTGTGAAAGGGATGGCTTTGGATGGATTTGTTCGTACAGCAGCATTGTGTATTTCATGTTACTTAATTGGCTCATTTGCCAACTGATTCTAAACATCTGAGCAATAGTGGCTGGATCATCTGTACTGTCATGCCCGACATGACTGCACTGCAGAGTTGCACAAATAATGTCTCCTTTTTTATTGAAAACTCGAACGCTGCAGATAACAATCAGCCCAATATGTCTGAAATATTGAGGATAAATAGTTTTTCTGCGGTCTCAAGTTATTCCTTATGAAAATACTGAAGGAGCAGCACATTCATCGTTTTGATAATGCCAGGCCTGTCACTGTGTTGAAAGACAAAAAAACATTTTTTTTTAAAATTTGGTCTCCTGTGAAATCCCAGTTTTGCCTTAAACAAGTGAGCTGTTTTCTCAGAATTGCTCCCGTGCACTCTGCGGTTGCTCCCCTGAGTATAATGCTGAGCGATCCTTCAAAAGGTTCTGAATTTGTACTGTCAATAGATGTTTTGGTTCAGCAGGGGAATGTTTTTCAGAAGCAATTTAATCTAAAAAGATTTATTGATTCATTCATCCTCCTAAAGGGTGGCTCTCACAAGCAGAAAGAATCCCCTGTTCATGAGACAGTCCTGCCACTACTCTCTTTCGTGGCTCTTTAGAGAGGTGACTCCAGGTTAAACTTACTTTGGCCAGCTGTCACCAGTCTGCTGAGTTGCTATAGCAACTGCATTTCATTGTTCAAACGAGATGCAATGAAGTTAGGCGAAGAAATCTCAGAGCTACCCTGAGGCGTCTCTGGAGGACAAAACCAGAGACATTATAAGCAGAGACAAGGCTCTCAAAGAATCCTGAATATAAATCTGTGGGAGAGTTCAGCAACACCGAAGATGGCAGCTGCCCAATAACTGCCCCAGAGACTATGGTGACGTCTTCAACAGGCAGGCCATGAAACATGTGAACTAAACCTGTCGCATTGATTCAGGGACACAGCTTAGGATCACAGTAGTTTAAACTATGATATCAGGGTATTTACTTGAAGGCAGGTATATGGATAACTGTGCTAATTGTAACTTTGGTTTCCTGTATCCATAAATTGATTTAGCATCACATCTGTTCAAGAGTTTAGAAACTGTCACCAATGCCCATAGTGCTATAAATGAAATTATAATTTTGAAAACTTTGCAAATGCAAAGTACAGTAAGAGTAAATCTGTGTGGACAGTTACACAAGAACTGCACTGATGGAGTGATCAAATCTTTGTCAGTATGTGTGGAGGAGGTCAGGAGAGAGGTAGGGGGGAGTATCAATAGCCATTTGGAAGTTCTGTCATGGTTTGGAGCTGCATTTCAGCCAGTGGCATTGGAGATCTTGTCATAACTGATGGAATTGTGAACACAAAAAAGTACCATCTGATTTTGATCCACCAGCTAATACCATCTGGAAAGGAATCTGATTGGACACAGCTTCATTTTTCAGCATGACAATGATTCCAAACACTATGTCAATGCAGTAAAAGCACACAGCAGAACACTATCAGTTATGGATTGGCCTCCCCAGAGCCTGGACCTCGACATTATTGAAGCAGTGTGGGACCATGTTGACAGAGAACAGAACAAACATCCAAAGAAGAGCTTTGAATGTCCTTCAAGAAGCCTGGAGAACTATTCCAGAAGACTACTTAAAGGAATTACAAGAAGGCCTGCTTAAGAGAGTTCAGACTGTGTTGAAGAATAAAGGTGGTCCTATGAAATATTGGCTTCCAAGCTCAATAGACGTGTACAAAAGTCTGTAAATCACTGCACCTGTTTTTCATTTTCATAGCACATTCATCAAAGAAATGACGGGTGGCTCAAGAATTTTGCATAGTATTTCAAATTCCTTCTTGGAGTGCCCTATGACTTCTCACCATTTTACATGTTCAGCCAGTGTCCATTCACATTACCTTCTTTCAGGGTGGAAATGGGAAATAAAGTCCCGCAGTGTCTCTCTCCTCCCACATGCATCTGTCTGTGCCACCACTCAATTAGCGCTATAGCGGGCGGATAGCACTATGTGAAGCTCATTCCTTTAGATAGCTGCCACAGAATAACTGCTGGGAGGTGTTGCTAAGATGTCTGCCAAGGGGTAAGACTTATTCCCTTTTTTTGTTTCTTTTTTTCTGAGTCTTTCACTAAACACTCAAAATGAGTGTGTCAACCAACTCAAAAAGAAAGCACCAAGCTTTCACAAGCTTCCAGTATAGAAAACTGTTTCTCAAAACAGACCACTTCTGTCTTTCTCTGTCTTTGGGTCTAGAACAATAACCATCTGTTCTGACAATTTCCCAGGAAATAGCATCTGAATTTCCCCTTAATGAATGCTCAG